>NC_067168.1:45060035-45147744 GCF_903995435.1 Acomys russatus | reverse complement strand
TGGTACTTGAAGCTCTAGCTACAGCAAGTAGAAACTAGGCAGACCCAAGGGATACAAAATGGAAAGGACAGAAGTCAAGTATCATTACTTGCAGATGATAAGATAGTATATATAAGCAACCCCAAAATATTTACTGGGGAACCCTACAGTTGATAAACTGGATACAAGATTAACCTAAAAACAAACAAAACAATCAGTACCCTCCTATGTAAGAATTGACAGTAGAGAACTGAGAAGGAATTCAGGGAAACCACACCCTTCAAAATAGCCACAGATTAAATTAAAAAAAAAAAAAAAAATACCGTGGAGTAATTCAAACCAAGGAAGTGAAAGACTTGTGTGACAAAACTTCAAATCTTTGAAGAAAGAACTTGGAAACAAGAGATAGAAAGATCTCCCATGCTCATGGATTGGTAGGATTAACAGTAAAAAAAAAAAAAAAAAAAAAAAAGGCCATCTAACCAAAACAATCTACAGATTTAGCACAGTCCCCATCAAAATTCCAACACAATTCTTTACAGACGTTGAAAGAACGGTACTTAAATTCATATGGAAAACAAAAACCACAGCATAGTAAGACAATCCTGACCAATAATAGAACTTCCAGAAGGATCACCATCCCTGATTTCAAGCTGTACTTCAGAGCTATATAATAAAAAACTGCGTGGTAATTGGCATAAAAGACAGACACACTGATCAGTGGAATAGATCAAAGACCCAGACATAAATTCACACACCTATGGACACTGGATTTTTGACAAAGAAGCCAGAAATACACAGTGTGGGGAGGGGGTAAAGTATCTTCAACAAAAGGTACTGGCCTAACTGGATGTCTGCGTATAGAAGAGTGCAAGTAGATTCAAATCTATCATCCCGCACAGAACTCAAGCTCAGTGGATCAAAGACCTCAACACAAAACCAGATGCATTTAACATAATGAAATAGTACAAAGTTTCAAAGCTTAGCGTCTAAGCTCTTGGAAAACATGAAGTATTCGCATATTGAAATGGTGAAAGAGTACGGAAGAGTCTGTGTATGGTTGGGCATCTGGATGGTAGAGGAGGACTGATGAGTGGATGCTTGCTTACGACAAGTTAAGAAAGCCCGTGAGGTCAGACTGTACTTCAGACAGGTCCGAGTCAGTGTCATCATAATTCAGCCTTTCTGTCCTCTCAGAGTAAAAGGTCTGTTGCCCCTGGCCAAATAAGGCCCCCAGTGAGCTATAGCTCTTTAACCACTGTAACCCAGCGTCTAAACTATGCCTGGCACAAAGAAGAAGGTTTTGGGAGGAAGAAGCATACAGAAGCATCTGACTTTCATCAGGTTTGTGTGGAGGGAGGACGGAAATATCAGGAGACCCGAGATTCCATTCAAGCTGGTAAGACCAGTTTGGGTGCAAGTCTGGAGATCAGAAGAAAGGTCTTGGTGTAGGGAAAGCTCACACGAAAATGGCCGTTTGTGGTTTTGTATGAATTGATGGAGGCAACATGCAAAGCACAAAGGGTCTCGTTCTACATGGAGTGGAGGCAGACAAGCACACTTGTCAATCGAATCGAGAGGAACCATGCGCAAGGCAAGAAGACAAATCAGGAGGCAGAGAAAGTCCCAGGCAACTGGAAGGTGTTCAGGAGACAGGTAGCAATACCCAGACTAAGGTCAACCCTGGGCAGGAAAGGGTTATTTTGGCTTACAATCCCAGGTCTCTGTCCATCATAAGGAAAGTTAAGGCAGGATCTATTTTTTTTCTTCGAGACAGGGTCTCTCTATGTAGCCTTTGGACTCACTTTGTAGACCAGGCTGGCCTCGAACTCACAGTGGCCTGGCTGCCTCTGCCTCCTGTGTGCTGGGATTAAAGGCATGTGCCACCACGCCCGGCCAAGGCAGGATCTTAAAGGCAGGCCTGCTAGCTATTTCACACACTATTATCTCTGACCAAGGAACTCACTTTACAGCCAAAGAAGTGTAGCAAGAACCACAGAGGGGTGCTGCTTGCTAGCTGGCTCACAGCTGGTTTACACTCAATTAGCTTTCTTACAGAGTTCAGGATCACCTGCTTGGGGATGGTAGCGCCCACAGTGGGCTGGGCCCTTCTACGTCAGTTAACAGTCAAGGACAGTCACTCAGAGACGTATCCACTGATCAACATGATCTAGCCAGTTTCTCATGGGGCTTGTCTCTGAGATGACTCGAGGACTGTGTCAAGCTAACAGTTGAAGCTAACCATGTTGGGTGTCTAGGGCAGTCTCTCCCGAGAATAGCAGTATTTTGGAGGACTAGCAACAACAAACAGACTCCCTTCTGTGAGAACTGAGTATAGATCTGGCTCCAGACAGGCTCAGCAAGCAGAGAGACTCCGTCTCAGGGACACTGGACTGTGAGAGCTGTCTGGGTGCGGCAGAGAAGAAGCAAGCAGGCCCTCACCAGAGGAAGTGTGATGCGCTCTCTCCGCCACCTCCGCTTGGCTTTGGGCCATACCGACTACGTGCTTTTTGAAGTCACTAAGTTTGGTCATTTCTTTGGTTCTGTGTGCTCTAGTGATTGGCTCTACTTTTCTAAGCAGAAGCGTGTTCGTTTTTTATCATTCATTCAACAAATATCTACTGGCAATGGATTCTAGATGTCAAGCCTTCAGGAGGTCAGCTGCTGAGCAGAACAGCATGCATTGCAACCTCTCTGTACTTACACCTTAGCAGCGGATCTAGAAAAAGAAAGAGCGATTCCAGACCGTAAGTGTTATGGAGAAACGTAGAAGAGTCACAGAAGCACGGAATGAAGAGTTCAGGGCTTAGAGAACAACTAGCACGAAAAACAAGGGGGCCGACTAACTGTTGATGACAGGAAACAGACTTGAAAAGCAGCACGTGAACTTAGAGGAAAAGATACAAGGGTATGTATGGGTGGGTGGCTACAGCGTTAGAGAGAAGAGGCACAGAAAGAAGTCATATGCAGTTACTTCTGAAAGAGACAGAAAGGGCCCAGGTTGTGGACAGGCACAGGGCCAAGCTCAGTGGGGCCATTCATAGAACCAGGGGATCATAGACCAATGGTCAAGGGCCAGAAAGAATGGCAGGATGATGACGGGCTCAGTTTGGGGCAGGCAAGTTTAAGGTGCCCATGAGACATGCAGGAGGAGATGCCAAATGGTGTCCTGGGCCCTTCAGAAGTGAGGCCCTGGACCAAAGACTCAGTGGACCCACTGTACTGACAGGAGAATGACCAGGAGGAAAGCATGAGACCGGATCAAAGGTCCACCCCTTATTAGCAATGTCCTCTTGGAAAAGTCTGACGTTGCCTCTGTTTTACATTCATACATGAAGCTGATGCCTGAGAGCATCCCACTGTGGTTATGTGATAATGTGTGCAAATCGCTTAGCCCACACTCTGGAACATAATGGGGTCTCCACAGATGCTAAGCCATTAACAGTGGTGCAGGTGCTGTTCCTCTTTAAAAGACCACAGTGGAACCACGAGACTGACAGCATTCTGCAGGGAAAGATGAAGAAGAAAGGGTTGAGAAGGAGCAGCCATCTGAAGAGAGAAAGCAGGAGGTGTCACAGCAGCCAGGCAAGAGAGGATTTCAAGCAAGGAGATGCTTAAGAAGCCAGCAAGACCGTCAAGAAGGGAACCAGAGAGATGGCTCAGAGGTTAAGAGCACTGTCCTGTTCTTCCAAAGGACCTAAGTTCAATTCCCAGAAACCACATGGTGGCTCACAACCATCTATAATGAGATATGGTGCCCTCTTCTGGAGTGCAGGCACACATGGAGGCAGAACACTGTATACATATAAATAAATATTTAAAATAAAATAAAAGAAGGGACCAGAATAGCCAGTGGCCTAAGTTAGCCACCAAAAGGTGTCTTTGGCAGGGGTACATTTAGTGAGGTAAGGGCAAAAGTCAAGTTGCAAAAATGTCAGAGTGACTGGAAAGCCATCACTAGGAGCAATTCCTTTGTGAGCTCAGCAGAGAATGAGCTCAAGATGGAGCAATCTCAAACACGGGCTGTGCACAAAGCGTGTGTTTACATTTTTACTTAATACTTGTGGGGGCGTGCATGCACACACTCACATACACACACGTAGAGGTCAGAGGACAGCTGTGTGGAATCTGTTCTCTCCGCCTCTGTGTGAAGTCCAACAATGGAACTCTGGTCTCCCAACTTGCACAGCAAATGCCTTCAGGCCCTTTGAGCTATCTTTCCAGCCTTGAGCAAACATGTTAAGTTTTGTAATTTAACTTGTGTGTGTCTGCGCATGTGTGTGGGGATGTGCGCCATGGCACATGTCTGCAGGTCAGAGGGTGTGGTGCCAGGTTCGCTTCTCTCCTTCTGCTCCTTCATCGGTTTCAGGGACTGAAACTCAGATCACCAGGCTGCGCAGCAGCAACTTTATCTACTGACTGGCACACCAGCCCCAAACAAGGATTGCTAAAGTTAAAAAAAAAAAAAAAAGAGTTAAGCATCTCTAACTGCTGATAGGAGAATCCAGGGAAAGGAGAGGGCAGGGATTGGGGGGGGGGAGTAATATCTGAAGGGGAAGGCAAGGACTGACCCTGGAAGGGACGAGGAGGAGGTGACACTTTCAAAAGACAGGATGAGGAAGGGAGGCTGTGAATGTAGGTGAATCGAATTTTGGAGATCTGGTTTTCTTCATCATTAGAAAACATGGCTTTGGCTTTCTCCGTGAAGAGACAGAATAGTCTGTCAGCAAAGACATAGGAGTGAAATCTCAGACTAGAGGAAACCGCTAACTAGGGATCTAGCTGATTCCCAGACTGTACCGTCTTCTTGGTTGCCAGCTCCAAGCCAGAGCAGCCCAAGTTCAATGGAAACCAAGCTCAACTTCTCTGGGTCAACGTGGAGTTAAGTGGGGCAGTCTAGTCTATGTGGTTAGGAAGAAAACTCCCCTGCTGTGGACACTGAGATCCAAAGGCAGGTCAAGACAAGGGAGAAATACAGAAAAAAAAAAAAATAGCAGCAGATAAAGCTGAGGTCAGAAAGGAGGGGAGACTTAAGTAGAGATCAGGAGCCAGAGTCTTCAGTGAGGTCAGGGGCAGGCTGTATCGAGCAACCCTTAAGATGAGGAAAGATGGCAAACTGTATAAAGCTAGTTTGTAGGAAATGAATGGGGGCTTGTTACAAGTGAAGGAAGGCCATGGCTTCCATGACAGAGAGAGCAAAGACACACCTGCGGTACCTGGATTTTGTAGAGGGCCTGCGAGGACAGAATTTAGTGTTGGGGTCCGGGGACAACGATGACATTCAGGAGCCGGAGACAAAGGCCGCAGAGTGAGGGGGGTGGGGAGTGGGGGGGGCCTGGTTCTAGCAATCAGGGAGGGGCGATGAAGGGAGAGATCCCATGGACAAACTATCATCTCTCTGTGGTTATTTTTTCCCCGTAAGAGTGTGAAATGCTTCCTCGGGAAGAATGAAAAGATGGAGCTTCCCCCGTTTGCGTCCCTGGGAGCTAACAACTTCCGACGGTTTACCCCAGAGTCGCTGGCAGAGATTGAGAAACGAATAGCTGCCCGCGTGGCGCCAAGAAGGTCAGAACTAAGCCCCAGATGGCACAAGGACAAGGATGAGAAGCCCAGGCCGCAGCTGGACCTGAAAGCCTGTAACCAGCTGCCCAGGTTCTATGGTGAACTCCCCGGCAGAACTGGTTGGGGAGCCCCTGGAGGACCCTCGACCCTTTCTACAGCACACACCGGGTAAGAGCTGCCCCTGGGAACATCTGCATTCAGCCCAGAGGTCCTCACCCCGTGGGAAGTGGCTGATTACTGAAGAATAAGATGACATAAAACAAGTTGAATGCACCCCTCTCTCAATCTTTAGGAACTCTGTGAGTTGTTTGCTCTGATGGATGAGACACAGCCTAGGGCCTCTAGAGGTATTAGCCCGCTTTGCATATCAGAGCCAGCATTTTGAGCTTGAGAGAAGGCTACCTTAAACCAGGGTTCTCTAACATATGGTCTTAGAGACCCTGGAGTCTTCCAAGCTCTGTCATGGGTTACTAAAGTCAAACTGGCAACTGATAGTTTGCCATCCCCTGTCTCTTACTCACACCGTCTTGTGAGCATACAGTGGTAACCAAGGGAGCAACATCTCAACAACAGCCACTGGAAGTTTTTCATTTCTAATATGATGTGTGTCCTGCTTTCCTTCATGTTGTGGTGATAAAGTGCTCTGACATAAGCAACTCAAGGGAGAAAGGATTCATCAGCTTGTAGCTCCAGGCTGCACCCCATCACAGCAGCAAGGCCACGGCAGCAGGATCTTGAGTAGCTAGTCACATTGTGTGTGTAGTTGAAAGATAAGAGTGGCAGATATGTGTGCACTACTGTTCATCTTGCTCTCTCTTCTCTTACACAGTCAGGCTCTCTGCCTAGGAATAGCACCACCCACAGTGATTGGGTCTTCTCACCTTAGTTAACATGACCAAGGCAATCCCTGCCCAGACATGCCAACAGGCCAAGCCAATCCAGACAACCACTATTGAGGGTCTCTTCCTGGGAAATTCTAGATTGTGCCAAGGTGACAACACTGGCCATCACAGGATGTATACACAGGTTGTATACATACAAACATATAGTGTGTATGTGTGTGTGTGTGTGTGTGTGTGTGTGTGTGTGTGTGCTGCACCTTAGATGTTCAACGTAGCCAGAACATGGTAAATAGGTGTTTTGGAATGACAAGAAGTGGGCACAAGCCATTGTAGATAGTTTGTAGAAGAGATAAAAATCCGTAGGGCTGTCTTTTCCCCTTCTCTCTCTTCCCAAGAACTCACCTCTCCTAAATGCACAGAGGAGAGAACTGGGATGGCGTAGAGCTGAGATCCAGGTAGTAGAAAGCAGGGGCATCACAGGACCAGAGTCCTCCAGTCAGACAGAAATTAAATGCTGGAGCTGGGAGATGACTGTCGGTAAAGTTTCTGCTGAGCAATTGTGGAGATCTGAGTTTGATCCCTTGAACACATGTGAGAAAAAACAGCTGGGCCTAGTGGAACATGCCTGCATCTCAGTCTGGAGGAGGAGGAGTATAGGCTCAATTTTCTTAACAAATATATTTATTATGAACTTATTAACCAAGAGTACCTCAATTATAACCCAACTAACATAAACAATAGGAAAAGAAGATTAAAGAATACAATAACAAAATCGCAAGGATATCAGGTCTGAGGAATGAATCCCCTGGCGTAATCATCAGGATTTCTTCTGGAGCCTGGAGCAACCAGAACCCAGAACCTCAGCCAGAGCCCAAAGCCCTGAAGCCTTCCTTCAAGCGGTTCTCTCTAGGAGCGTCTTGAAGTGGAGCAGGAACATCCAAAACTATCCCAAGCCTCCAAAGGCCCCGCCTCTTGTTTTGGCTCACATTTATACCTCCTCTCAGCGTTGTTCAAGGATGTTTTTCAGCTGCTTATAACCAAGCTCCTCCACATGGTGGTTCAACTTCTGAGGGGATAAACATCACCTGCTCTCTCACAAGTCTTTTTCTCATTCCCCCCACTTGGTGATCTAAACAAAACATGTTTTCCTCCCCTTCAGAAGAGGAAGAGGAGTAGGAAGGGGAGGAGGAGGAAAAGGGGAGGGGAGGAGGGTAGATCCCTGGGGTTCACTGTCTGGCCAACCTAGCCTTCTCAGTGAGCTCCAGGACACTGAGAGACTGTCTCAAAAAACAAGACAAAACAAACAAACAAAAAACAGGTGGAAGGCTCCCAAGGAATGACACTTGAGGTTGATTCCTGTCCGATCAATGCACACACACACACACACACACGCGCGCGCGCACACACACACGTCAGAACCCTGCCCTGGGCATGCTGCATACATCCAGCCCTTGAGTGAAGCTGCTGTCCATGAAGCATGCTCAGTGGGCTTGCCTTGGTATACAGTCAGCCGTGGAGTCCAGATTCTTGTGGATGTGGCCACTGATGCCTCTAACTCTCTGCACCTCCACTCAATGGTCAGTGAGTCATGGTTCTTCAACAGGTCCCACTAATGACCCTAAGAGGAGGCCACCTCGATTCTTGTTTCTTGCTTTGCTTTGTTCCAGACGTTCATGGTGTTGGATAAAGGCAGGACCATTTCCAGGTTCAGTGCCACCTGGGCCCTGTGGCTCTTCAGTCCCTTCAACCTGATCAGAAGAACGGCCATCAAAGTGTCTGTCCACTCGTATCCTTTGCACAGTTATGGTTTTTTTAAAAAAAAAATTAATTATTCAGTTTATATACTGGTCATAGCCCTCTCCCTCCTCTCCTCCCAGTCCCACCCCCCCTCTCTTTTCCCCTGTCCCCCTCCCCTATTCCTCAGAGAAGGGGAGCGCCATTCACTATCCACCCACACAGCATATCAAGTCACGTCAGGACTGAGCACGCCTTCTTCCTCTGTAGTCAGTGAGGTAGAACCCTGCCAGAGGAAAGTGATGGAAAAGTAGGCAACAGAGTCCACGTCAGAGGCGGCCCATGTTCCCCTACTAGGGGACCCATATGAGGACCACGCTGCCCACCGGTTACCTCTGTGCACAGCCCTGGCTTCCAGGAAGTTCACGTTCAGAACAGCCTTGCCCCGTTGCATGACAGATGGTAGCTAGCCTCTGTCCTCAAGCGTGGTTAGTAGAGAGGGAACCACTCTTTCCCTGGCCAACCCCAGCCACTGCGGAGCAGCCTAGGAAACTGCCCGATGGTACCTGAGCTGGGAAGCCTGGCAGAGAGCTTGCCCCACACTCACTGTCTCACTACACTGCTTGATGATGAACTGCCCATTTCCTCTGCTGTGGTTATCTTTATGGGCCGCTCAGCAGGAGCTCCATTTTCTGAATGATTCATGGATTTTAGATTCTTCAGAATACTTCATGATAATAGCAGGCCCCCAGTGGCTAACTACTTCCCAAGTGTCAACACACTATCTATCATAGGTACAAGAGCCTGGGAAAGGATTAGCAGCGCCCCGTTTTACAGCCAAAGAAACTAACACTCAGAGGCATTTTAGACGTGTCCCAGGGTCACACAGCTAGTGGAGAGGTCCAGCCTCCAACGTCTCAAGGGCAGCATCTTTAGCGAGGAAGTAGACAGCAAGTGAATGGACACAGATTAGGGTAATAATTCTCTCAGGGGCAATCTCTACTCTGGTAAAATGTTGCTTTTTTTTTTTTTTTTTTTTTTTACATACATTTGAATTCAACTTCTGGGCATTGAAGCAGACAGACCCAGTTTTGCCTAAAAAAGACTCCACTATGTTCCTTCTTTGAAACAGTAGGTGGGAAAAGTTGGGCTTTCTTCTAAGTTCCACTGGCCTCAGGTGTGCTAGACTAGGCATGACTGACCACTGGAAACATCTTTGCTTTGACCAATTTTTAAAAAAGTTGTATTCAGGCAAGAGCTTGGTAACCTGAGTTTTTCCCAGGTTTTCTTCTGTTTAAAACTATACGAAGCCATTTTATTTTCTGCATAAAACAAATATGAGTTTTTATTTTTTAAATATTTTTTTTAAAAGTGTGACTGAGATTCAGATGTTAAGCACACTTTCTCCACCCAGCTGTTATCTTCCTCTTGGCCTCCTCATCCAGCCCTGATGTGATGATGCGCACCTGGTCTCACTTCGCTTGTTATACTGTGTTTGATGGATATCCCTGCTAGTCTCTGAGAGGAGGCGGAGGGGGTCAGTCTGGGGGAGAGAGAAGGGGGGAAGAGACTCAGGGAGAGAGGAGAGAGGGAAAATTGCAGTCGAGATATAATATAAGAAAGAAGAATAAAAGTTTTTTTTTTTAAATACAACTGTTCACCAAAACTACATTTTATGTTTTAAAAGAGGAGATAGACAGTAACACAGAACACCCAATAAAGAGAAATAGCCAACGCACAAAGCGTCCTCTGTGGATTCCAGCTGATTTACATGGAGATAAGTAAGCAACAGCTAATTAGAAATAAAATCTTTATCAACAGCCAAGTGACCAACGAATAGTCTTTCGGTCTTGAGATCTGGTGAGTAACTAGTTACCTGGTGGAGTCCGAGCTGGACCGAAAGCCTGTTGAGGGGGTCTCCTCACACAGTGTGCTCAGATGTCCTTAATCCTACCAGTTTGGTCACTACAGCCCCAAACAAGATTCTTCATGGTATGGAAACCTCAGTCTAATAATATTTCATTCAAAGTTATAACTCCAGTCACCTCTTTGTGGATGCCTTCACAGTCGTGTGATATCACACAGCTTGTAGAGGTTTGTGGAAACTGAAGATTACAATTTTAATTTTTGTGCTTAGGCTGTTTCCCCCCCGCCCCATGCGGCCATATTTCCTAATGTAAGTCAATGAGAAAATGTGGTTTTGTTAGCAGAATTTCCCCATTCAAAAAAAAAAAAAAAAATATATATATATATATATATGTCTTCCCAAGTCATTGTAACACAAAGACATGAAAGGCACCTGTAGGATATCTGAGTGGTGGTGATGAGGGATGGGTACCAGCCTTCCCCTGGGGGCGAAGCTTCTGTGCAGGATGATAGGAGCTCACTCAGTCCTGTGAGGGCTCTGCTTTCAGACTCTTCCTCCCTCCATCTATTACTCCTGCGCACCCACCTTCCCTTCAGCCTCCTCCCATTCTGAGGTATCCCTCAGCTGAGCCTCCACTCCTAAGAGTCTCTCTCTGGCTGGTCCCCATCTCATTCTCCTTCCAGAGCCAGGCCTTTCCCTTCCCGGAGCCTGCTTTGGCCATCCCTACGCAAAAACCATTGCTTCAGTGTGGTTGAGCTCAGCTGAGGAAAACAATCCAAGTAAACCGAGTTTCATAAGAAGTAATGCCCTCCACCTGGTAACTATGGCTACCAGGCTGCACGATGCAGCATGATTCAGAAAGGCTATTTAAGACTCATCACGCTGTTTGCTCAGATCCTAAATGTAAGTGATAAACGCTACCCATAGGTGAGTGGCCTTTGGCATAATTTGGACAGGGCTTGGGATTTGGCTCCATGGTGAAGTATTTGCCTAGTACAAGGCCCTGGGTTCCGTATCCAGCACTCTCATTACTGCTGTTACAACTCCTTCTGCAGTTTATAATAAAGACAGAGCTCTCAGCATGGGCTGGGCACTCCACACTGAGCAGCAACCGCACGACACGGCCACAAAGCTGATGTTGGCTGAGCTGCAAACTTCTCACTCAGCAGCAGGGTAATCTGACGGAGCTGACCGGAAGCTCTCACTCCTCCTTGACGTGTACTCACAGCTGGTTCTCCATATTCATTACCGTCACCATTTTGATCAACTGTGTGTGCATGACCCACAACGAGCTTCCGGAGAAATCGAGTGAGTAAAATCGCCACCATGCTTCTGCCTTCTCTCCATGTCCTCTCTTTCTTTGCAGCCTTTCCCTTTTGTTTTTCATGCCAGCTCCTGTTTGGACGTGTCTGAGTTCTGCTGCCTATTTGACTTGGCAATGGTCAGGTTTCATCTCTGTGCCTTGTCCCTAAATTCACGCGAGACAGTGAGGGTCAGTGGTTATCAGCCTTTTAAAACTCTATGCCTACAGCATCTGATTTCATTCTGTTCCAATGCCCTGGGCAGGTGAGTCCTCACACACACACACACACACACACACACACACACACACACACGGCATGTGAGAATGAAGTTCCAGGAAGGCCTACACTTGAAGAGGTGGGAACAAACTCAGGAAGAAGTGTGAGCAGCAGGTTCACACCCTGGGACATGAGTGAGGCCGTGTAATCCATCCCGGCTCAGGGTCTGGGACATGAGTGAGGCTGTCCCGGCTCAGGTGTAACACGGCTAGGATTCCCGTGCCTCTGGCCGGCAGACTAAACCTCTTTGGTTTCAGAGTAGAAGCATTTTCTAAAAACAGACGGATCATCACAGACAGGGCAGGTGTCCCTGCCCTTGCTTGAGCCCTCAGGTGTAGCAACAGGGTTTCTGAAAAGCGCTCTCTCTTCTCGCCGTTCACTCTTGCTAACTCAAAAAGCAACACACACTGCAATAGAAAAGACACTCCATCTCAATTAATACAGCAAAAGGAGGGGAAATTGTGTGGCCATTTTAACGGATACTGGAAAACTCCGTTTGATAAAGTTCAATTTCCATTTATGATTTTGAAACTCTTAGAAGAGTTGCAGCAAAGAGAAATTGTCGCACTGTGATTAAGAAGTATTAATTCTTCAAAAAAAATAGTGCCCTCCAGAAAGGACGTCCATATATCACACTTAATTGTAAGCATGGAGCTCTCTCACTTTGAGACCAAAGGGAGAAGGTAAATATCAGAGATGTCTATCCTCGTCCATTCAGTTTCATAGAAGAGGTTCTGGCCAGTGTAGTAAGAATAAAAAAGTAAAGTACATGGGCAAGAAAATAACCAAACATGCTGTAACTTACAGAAAACTATGCAGAGTACATAAAATAGCCAGTATAACCCAGGGAGAAACTACTAGCATTAGAAGCTGCCTCAGCAGGGCCTCTTGCAGAGGACCAGAGTTAACTCCCAGCACTTGCACTGGGCAGCTTGCACCTGTCTATTGTGTGTTCTCATGCGTGTGACAGCAGGTGCCCATGGAAGCCAGCTCCAGGCCAGCACCCTCTTCTGGCCTCCTTGCGCATCTGCACTCACGTGCAGTGAACACACACACCAGACACACATGCGTGTGCATAAATAATTAGTAAAGTGGATATTTAGAGTCTTGTGGAATTGGTAAGGCTGCACCTCAAGATAGTTGTGTGACTAAATATATATTAATCAGTTATATATGTATGTAGCGCAGCAAGATGGATATAAAATAATTCTTGAAGTATCATTTAGGCTGGCAGTTCAAAATATCAAGCTTCTAGAAAAAAAGACTATCAAAGCATTAAGTAAATTACAGAAACAACCCCCCAAATGGGGAGATAATGCCATGTTGCCAGACTCCAAGTCTCAATATTGTAGAACTGTGCAGATGACTAATCGATTTAGTAAGATTTCCAAAGCAGTCTCAACAAGCATTTATGGCAAACTGACTCTGAAATGTATGTGGAGACTCAAAGTAAATTATAGCCAAGACAGTTCTGAGAAGGAAAAGGAGGGAGGAGAAATCACCCCACTGGGGTCCCAACTGCCTCCAAAGCCATCGCTGTGAGGTTAGCCAGACTCTTAACAGAGCAGCATGTTGGTGCAGGCATTTAATCTGCGAGAAAGGCCCACCCACCGAACAGCAGGGAAGGTCAGTCTGTGGCAGAGGAGTTATGAAGAGTCGGGAGACCTGGTGGAATAATTAAACTAAATAAGCACATCAGCATCACACAGCAGAGTTGGTTCTCCGTGCAGTCACACTTAACTTCTTTGTGAATTCCAAATGTGTAGAGTCTTAGAAGGAAAACAAAAGCAAGAGGAATGCTTTCATGTTCTCAGGCAAGGAAGGTCTTATTGCACATGACACAAGAAACACTAACTAGGAGGAAAAGAACTAAAACTAAGAGTTTTTGTTCACCGGGTGATAACTAAGATTTATTTTATTTATGTAGGGTGTGAGCATAGGTACCAGCCTAGTGCAGTGCCCACAGAGGCCAGTAGAGGGCATGGGATCCCCTAGAGTTGAAGCTACAGATGGTTCTGTGCTGCCTGAAATGGGTGCAGGTAGCCCAGGTTCCTTGTAAGAACAGGCATGGTGGCGCACACCTTCATCCCAGCACTCAGGAGGCAGAAGCAGATGGATCTCTGTGAGTTCGAGGCGCCATCCAAGGACAGCCAGGACTACAAGAGAAACCCTGTCTGGGCAGTGGGAAAACAAACAAACAAACAAACCAAACCAAACCAAACAAAAACCCAGCAAATGCTCACAATTGTTGAGCTATCTCTCTAGCTTTTAAACTTCCTAGTGCTGTGAACCTTTAGTACAGCTCCTTATGCTGTGGTGACCCCACCATAAAATTATGTTCATTGTTACTTCATAACTGTAAATTTGCTAGCTATGAATCGTAATGTAAATATTTGTGTCTCCAGATGGTCTTAGGTGACCCCGTGACCCCTGAAAGGATTGCACCCCACAGGTGAAAGATCCACTACCCCAGAAGATACCCTTAGGAGAAAGAAGATGCCCATGCCAGCACAGCTCTGAGGAGAACTTACACTCAGAGTCACGGCCCATCTCCAAAAGTCAAACTTTAAAAAAAAAAAAATGACAGCCCATCCATTTAGAGAAGAAAGCAAATTTTGAATAAGCAGGATTCCAAATGTTCTATTAGCTCATGAAAGGCTTAAAACTTTTTTTATTGAAGACGGCAAAATTAAAATTACAGTGAGAGATTATTGGCACTTGTCATGTAAGGAAAATGCCTGAAGTGTGGCCATGCCAAACATCTGGAAGGATATGGGAATTGGAGGCAGTTGTGCCAGTGGTGGGTAAGGGCATAGATTTGGAATACCTTCGATGGTACTGGCTGGCAGTAAGTAAAGAGAAAGACATGTATACACTGTGCTCTTTTGTTATACTCAGATGTCCACACACAGCCAAATTCCTACCTGTGGGCACCAAAAACCTAGCTTTGAGGAAGCCTATGGCCATTACTCTTACAGTGAGAACTGGAGAGAACTGTCCGTAACTGCCTAGTGCGTTAAATGTTATATTATCAATTGGATAATTTATAACAATGAATGTAGCTAACATGGGTCCATATAAGAACATGAATGAGTCTTAAGAACAGAATGCAGACCCAAAATAAAGGATTCTGTAACCATGGTTCCTTTAATACCACACTTGAAAACAAGCGAAGGCAATTTCTCATTGGGGTTGACCTAATCTACTTCCTCTTGCTATAACAAAATGCCGAGGCTTTAGTGATTGTGATCATGGCCTGTTGGACTCACAGTTATGGAGGACAGGAAATCCCGGAGCAGGATGCCAGCACCTCCATGGCCTCTGGTGAGGGTCATCCTGTGCATCACAGCACAGTGAGAAACAGTAAACATGGCAACCTAGTCCTGTCTCTTATGACGCCATCACAAAGGCCTCACTCCCATGGCCTCAGCTAATCCAACTACCTCCCAAAACCCTGCCTCGTAAACATATGAACTGGGAGCTGGTGAGATGGTTAAGACACCTGCTGCCCAGCCGGCCTGGAGTCAGCCCCTGTGACCCACGTAGTGGAAGGAGAGACTAAAGTTGTCCTTTGACCCCTAGTCACATATTATGGGATGCATGCAGTCATATGCACATATATGTACACACACACACACACACACAAGTTAGTAAATAAAAGTGTCCTAAACAATTTAAGATATGTGAAGTGAAGAATTAAATCTTTGAAATATGTTTTGTTTTAAGACAGCATATTATGAAGCCCTGGCTGGCTTTGAGTTCTTTACATCCCTTAGGTTAGCCTGGAACTATCTTCCTGCCACCTGTCTCCCAGGTGCTGGGGTCAGGGCTGCAGCTAAAGAGATCTGTCACCATACCTGGTCAAAACATATGTTTTTGGGGAGACGAATTCAAACCACAGCATGATAGGAGTTAAAAATTGAAGTGAACTGGGCGTGGTGGCGCACACCTTTGATCCCAGCTCACAGGAGGCAGAGCAGAGGCAGGCAGATAGCTGTGAGTTTGAAGCCAACCTGGTCTACAAAGAGAGTCCAGGACAGCCAGGGGTCTGTGTAACAGAGAAACTCTTTCTTGAAAAATAAAATAAATGTGAAATAAGCCACAAAAAGGCAAAAGCTGTGAAACAGAGCCCTGAGACAGACCGGTAGGGACTGCAAAGTGTGAAACATTCCACCCGAGGACATGGACAGCTGTCACACAGAACTGTACCTGTCCCCAATTCATGAATTGGAATCCTGACCATTTATGTTACAGTGCTGAATATGGGTCTTTGAGGATGCCGGTAAGCTTGGCCAGCGTTAGGTTTGGGTGACAAGTAGACCTTATACGCTACACAGAAGAAAGCCCCAGTTTCTCCCCACACTCTGACGATGCAGGAGAAGACAGACACCCATAGCTAACACAGGCACCTTCCCCAGGCCCTCACCCTGCCAGGGCCTTTTCCAGCCTCCCAAACCATGAGGAAATCAAGTCCTGTTGTTCAAGCCATCTAGTTGGTGGCATTTGCTTACAACTAGACTGATGAGCAAAGCCTTCGCTTGATATTGACCGTGTCACTGTCCCCTCACTTGCTTATTGTGTGTGCTTGTGAGATGCCTTTAAACAAAACAACTTGTGACCCTAAAGCAGGAGCATTAAGCCTATGATACCAGCACCGGGGAGGCTGAGGCAGGAGGATCATGACAAATTCAAGGCAAGTTTGCTGTATGTGTAAGGAGCTCCAGGCCAGCTTAGGCTAGAGTGGGACATTGTCCCAAAACAGAAGAAAACAAAACAACACAAAATAGATGAGCACTGCATTAAATGGAGAGCACTAGAAAAAAAATAAACCAGAATATAATGCCAAGGTAAATTATAAAGCTCATATCTATATGGCTGAAATGAGATTGCACTTAGATTTCCTATCGTGCGGGAACTTCTAGTGCAAGCATTTTTCCTCTCAGTGTGAGTCACTGGGGAGTCCCCTGGGGACTGTGGTTAAATACGGAAGACAGGATGCATATGCTTTACCCTCTCTCTCAAAATGCCAGTGCAGTGACAGCACGGATGGGAACGGTCTAAACACAAGAACAGAGGCAGGAGGGAAGGAAACCCAGGGACGAAGATGTCAAAACAAGCGAGGGAAGGAGACCAGAAGTGGGTGGAGGAGTGGCAAGCCCCTGAGCAGACTGGCTCTCCTTAAGCGTGTTGCAGATTGAATAATATGAGATCCTGGGATTCTTCCCCCTGAGTCCCAGAGTCCCCCGAAAGAGGGGACACCAGGAGCAGCAGGCAGATAGAATCGGGGGAGAGAGGCATTCACGTGCCACTGCTTCCCGAAAGGCAGAGGTTCAAAAGACCAAGGGCCAACAAGATGGCTCCGTGGGCAGGATGCTTGGTGCCGATGACCTGAGCTTCCTCCCAGAACGCACTTCTGCAAGCTGGTCCTCTGCCTGCACCTGGGGGCGATGGTGGGGTAGGTATGGGGGGTGATTAGAATACATGTGAAAGTTGTTGTTTCAATGGTCTTGGGTTGTTAAGTAATTTTTCCCCCTTTTGTTTATCAACTCAGCATCATGTAAAAAGTTAGGTGTGGCACCACAAGCCTGTGATCTCAGCGTTGGGAGGCAGATACAAGCAGATCTCCGAGCTCACTGGCCAGCTAGGCTAGTGAGTTCTAGGCCAGAGAGAGACCTGACTCAAAACAAAACAAAACAAAAACTGAAGCCAGGCATGCCATTAGTCCCAGGATCCGGGAGGCAGAATCAAGTGCATCTCTGTGATTCAAGGCTAGCTTGGGCTACAGAGCTAGTTCTAGGATAACCAGGGCTACACAGAAAAACCTTGTCTCAAAAACAAAAACAAAACAAACAACAAAACAAACCAGAAAAATTAGACGGCACCCAAAGAATGACAGCTGAGGGTGACCTCTGGCCTCCATGCACATGTGCACACATGTTATGCCTGCACACATGGGCATACATCCACACACCCACACACAAAAATGATACAAAAAGAACTAAACAAGAATGAGGGGAAAGCCAGGTGTGGTAACATTGTGCCTGTGACCCCAGGACTCAGGAAGCAGAGACAGGGAAAGCAGCAGTCCAAAGTCAGTTCTAGACCAGGCTGGGCTACATCAGACCCTGACTGAAAACAAACAGAACAAAAGAACAGGCAAACCTGTAAGGAAGGACAGACAGAAAGCTAGCAGGAGCCATGTATCTAGAAACAGAGAAAGTAGAACTTACACCACAGGGCAGGAAGCCAAAGAAACGTGACACTCCTAACACTAAATACAAGGCAAATTAGAACTTTACAGTGAATGGCAAAGAAACAGCATTGAAAACGGACTGTGTGACTATGCAAAGGTATTGGAGGATTTAAGAGACAATTTCTCTCTGCATCTAACAGAGTGTTAAGAGTCTGTGAAGATAGAGAGGGGTAGGGCTAGGCTGCATCGCCCTGAGACCATAACATTAACCTCACATCCCCAAACAAAACGAACAACCGCCACAAAGCCCAGCCCAGTTAGCGCCACAACGCAGCAATAGCAAATACAAATTCTCCTGTCATTCTGCAATAAAATTAGGAAATGAGAGGAAACTGGAGGGGGGAAGAGGAAGTCTTCTCACTCGGTTGTTTTAAAGCCGTTCTTAAAGAACTCTTGTAAGAAAGACGATCACAGAATAAAACTGCAGAATCTTTAGGATGCAAAAATTAAAAACAAATTTAATCTGAGCCTATAGGGTCCTGTAAATCGCTCAGGAGGTGGTTTACAGTTCAGAAGTGTAGCATCTGACTCTCCGCTAAGGCCGAAAGGTGGCTGGCACAGAGGAATGATAAAACGAATGACAGGCAAACAGAAAGGAAAAATTAGTAACTGGAGAAGAGGTGAGAAGAGGCAATAAATAAATAGCAAAATGGGGCTAACAGATTCAAATGGTGCTAGAAAATACATGCCTGAGACCTTTGTACTGAAAAAATGAAAAAAATTATTGAGAGAAATTTTAAAGTACTTATATGAATTTAAATATATCTTGTGATAACGGACACGAAGATTACTGTTATTAAATTGTTAGTGCTGCCCAAATTTATCTATAGATTCGGTGAAACCGCACTAAAAAAAAATCTCAGCATCCATCAGTTGGTTTTGTAGCAGTTGGACGAATGTCTCACCAGCACGGGAGAGGCGGAATTGAACTGTTTTCTATGATAAGCTCTAATCATGAGAAGAGTCCTGTGTCACTGTCAGGTCTTTGGTGAATAGCCTTGTGCACGTATCTTTGTACTGCTAATGCAATAATCTTGGAGAGATGAGTTTTTAGAAGTAGAAGTTTCTGGGCCAAGGGGCATATAATTTAATTCTTTTTTTTTTTTTTTTTTTTTTTTTTTTGAGACCAGGTCTCACGTATTGCAGACTGGCCTTGAACCCTCTATGTGGCCTGAACGTTTGATTGGTGGGCCTCCAGCTCCCGAGTGCTGAGGATTCCATGCAGGGTCTACCCAGCCCTGTTTACCCAGTGTTGGAGTTGACCTCATGCTTATGCGTGCTCCGTAAGCACTCTACCCACTGACTTACAGCCCTAGCCACTCCAACTTTAATTTTTACAGTATTTCCAAGTTACATTCCAAAGCTGTGTCAACTTTCATCCCGAATGGTTATCAAGAACAGTCTTTATTAGGCTCCATATTAACTGAACTGCTTACATAACTACTATGAAAAGATACAAAACTATTCCTGTCTGGTTCTAGCCCAGGATGAGCCTGAGTATCCTCTGCCCTGTGGAAACATCAGGTTGGCGCTGAGCTTCAGAGTGCAAACTGGAAACCATTGGCTGTTTGCCGCTGGCACAGGGGAAGAGAATGCATATCTTTGGGATATATCCAGGCCACCCAGACCATGCTGTGTATTTGTGTGTTGGGGGTGAAGGCGGGGGAATAAATTGTAGCCAGACAAGATTCAGAAGTCAATGGAATAGTCTCGTCCTTGATACAATCTATCTGACAGACACAAGCCTTTCTCTTTTCTTAGCTTCCCACTGTGCTTCTCAGAATCTTTAGCTATGGCTAATGGGAGCTCCCTCTCTGCCTGCTTTCCTGCCTGCCTGTCTGCTTGGGCAACACAGACACACAAAGCCCATTTTTATTTCTTCTTATGTTCACAAGAAACTAAAGAGGAAGATGTGCTAGAAAAGGAATCAGGAAGAGGTGAGAGCTATACTGAGGAAAAAGGATTAGTGGCATGATCTCGCCCTCCTCACGCCCCAGGGCTCTCAGTGAGTCAGTGAGGGCATCCTCTGAAAGCCTGGGCAGCACTTGCTATTCTGAAGTTCAAAAAGCCGTTGGTGGCAGGGAAGCCTCGCCCTGAAAGAAATGTGTTCTTATCTGCAAGAAAGCATGATTCGCCAGGCACGTGGGGGGTTCTTGGTTCAAGTCTCTGCCATCTCAGAGTTTTGTTGCAGTTGGGTAGTGGGGTTTTTAATTAATGTTTTCCTATCAAGACTGTCGTGTATCTTATCAATAGAATAGGTTACACAAGTGAGTTTGCTCATGGTTTTTAATCGTTCCAGTTGATCCTGGCCTGGTCAATTTGCTAGTGTGTGTTTTATATGATCTGTAAAGGCATTTATTCATGTACATGCCTTCTCTCTCTCTCTCTCTCTCTCTCTCTCTCTCTCTGTGTGTGTGTGTGTGTGTGTGTGTGTGTGTAGGTCAAGGCCAGTTTTCAGGAGTTGACTCTCTCCTTTCCTTATGTAGCTCCCGAGGATCCAGCTCAGTTCTTTGGTCTTGGTGACAGTGACATTCTGTGCTGACCCATCTTACCGGCCGATATGGTCTATTCTTACAGTTGAGACTAGCTGGTAGTCATCCATAAACTCTCCCTCTGGGTCCCTCTAACACTCCGCCTCACTGTCACCTGGGAACTCCACATCCTCACCTATTTTTGCAGACTGCTTAGCTCACTCCATCCTCTGCAATGTTTCTCTTTGGTCCCTTGAAGTCTTTCACTATTCTCTCATTTAATCAGCAGACTCAAAAGAAAATGGTGCGATTGAATTATACAAGCACTGTTTTCCAAGGTAAAATAGAAGGTGAACTCTAATATCGTATCATATTTGTGTCCTTAAAACCCACTTATGTGACCCCACTGGCTACCGAGGAGTTGATGGTGGGTGATCTTGAGTAACGGGCGCTTTTCCATCTGTCACTGTCGCTGTTGCCTTTCATAACATCCCAGTTTACAAAAACGAATCATCATGTCAAAGATGGCTTGCTGAAGGATAGTGACGACAGAAACAGATGCCTAAACCATGTGACCAGAACACTGGGTCTCAAATATAAGTGATGTGCAATGCGCAGGCTGCACCATGAAGAGAGAGCAGGGTCTCTTCATCAGGGGACAGTTGGAGAACACACAATAACCCAACTGGGGCAGGTAAACACATGAGGAAATGAAACCGCGACAGAGAATAAGGCTCACTGAGCTTTGTCAGCTCTTCTCAGCCTGCTGCCCAGTTTTAAGAGAGTATGCGTTGTTTGTTTGTTTGTTTGTTTGTTTGTTTGTTTTGTTTTTTTGGTAAAATAATGATATAAAACAACCGAATCTCATAGAGAACGTGGTAAGCAGCTGCAGTGCTTGCCACGCACACTGAAGGCCTGAATTTGGATCCCCAAAACTCATGTCAAAGCTGGACCCCATACTGCACCCATCTGTAATATCAGGGTTCCTATTGGAAGATGGAAGATGGACACGGGAGGATCTGGATGCTCACAGCTTGAGGTACACAGCTGCGAAAGAGACAGTGTCGTCAACAAAGTAGAAGGCAGGGAGTGCACATGATGTTGTCATCTGACCTCCATGGGCATGCCTTTATGGCACACTTACACGCATGCACGTGTGCACAGAGAGAGACAGGAGAGAGAGAGAGAGAGAGAGAGAGAGAGAGAGAGAGAGAGAGAGACACGGACGGACGGACGGACGGACGGACAGACAGAAGAGTGAAGACTCAATCTGACTCCTTCCTGTTACCTAATATTTCTTTCACTGCCCGAAAAAGCATAAGGAAACTGACATCAGACATACGGTTAAAAATTACATCTAGGGCCTGGAGAGATGGCTCAGCGGTTAAGAGCACTGACCGCTCTTCTAGAGATCCTGAGTTCAATTCCCAGCAACCACGTGGTGGCTCACAACCATCTATAATGTAATCCGATGCTCCCTTCTAACCTGCAGATGCACATGCAGGCAGAGCACTGTACAGTAATAAATAAATAAGTCTTTAAAATCACATCTAGATGCTGCACCCAGACATCAAGAGGCACCACCAGCTCCAGATCCACCAAAGGGAGGACATGCCTCTGCTAGTGCTGTCACCCAAGGAGACACTCAACGGTGCAGAGCTGGGTCCTCATCCTTGGCTGAAACTCTGAGAACAGTCTTTAGAGAGGACTTTCTCTTGGTCTGTTTGATCTGGAAAGCTGGAAATATCCATCAAAGATCCCCAATAGCCTACAATTCAGAGTGAACATGTTCTAATTTAGAAAACACAAATGGTCGGAGGCAGCAAATGCAGCAGGAATGCCATTGACCGCTCAGAGCAGACCTCTTCAGGAAGTCTCCAACGCTGTTTCTCTCACCACAGGAAAAATATTAGTCTTTCAAATTTGGTTTTCATTTTAAAGTTAATTTCTGGTTATACTTATTCAATCACACAAATCATAGACATTTCTGCACATGCTCATGTCATGGTCTTTTATATTTGCATCAATATTCTCAAAAATGTCATTACTACATGTTAACTATATCAAACAGTGGGTTTCACTATGACACCCTCATACATGTATAAAGGTATTTCTGTCATAACTCTCTCTCTCTCTCTCTCTCTCTCACACACACACACACACACTCTGTCTCTCTCTCTCTCTCACACACACACACACACTCTGTCTCTCTCTCTTCTCAACACACACACAACACTCTCTCTCTCTCTCTCTCTCTCTCTCTCTCTCTCTCTCTCTCTCTCACACACACACACACACACACACACATTCTGTCTCTCTCTCTCTCACACACACACACTCTCTCTCTCTCTCTCTCTCTCTCTCTCTCTCTCACACACACACACACACATTCTGTCTCTCTCTCTCTCACACACACACACTCTGTCTCTCTCTCTCTCTCTCTCTCTCACACACACACACACACACACACACACTCTCTCTCTCTCACACACACACACCATTCTGTCTCTCTCTCCTCACACACCACACACTCGGTCTCTCTCTCTCCTCTCACACACACACACACAACACTCTGTCTCTCTCTCTCTCTCTCAACACACACACACACACACTCTGTCTCTCTCTCTCTCTCTCTCACACACACACACACACACACACACTCTGTCTCTCTCTCTCTCTCACACACACACACACACACACACACACACACACACACTTTCTTTATCCACGTATCTGTCAATGAAGACCTGTGCTGAGTCTATGGCACTACTTATTGCAAACAGAGCTTCAGTAAACATGGGTGTGCAGGTAACTCTCTGGTTTTGACTGTTTGGGGTACAGATGAGGAGTGGTAGAGTTCATACGCTATACGATGGTTCCTTGAGGATCCGCCATACTGGTTTCCAGAGACTCCGCACCTACAGGTTGTAGAGTTCATTTTCCCAAATCCTTGCCACCCCCTGAGTTCTATGCACTTGCTTGGCTGAGACGGGGCCTCAGTATAGTCCAATGGTTAGGGAATGTGAGCATTGTATGGCCATTGGCAGATCCTGCTCTGAGAACCATCTGTCCATTCGATTTGCCTACTTATTGGTTGAGTTAGTTTTGTGATGTTCAGTTTTTTGGGGGAGGGTTCTTTATAGATTCTAGAAATTAGAACCATGTCAGATTTTAGTTGTCAAGGATTCGGTCCCTTCTTCAGGCTCCCTCCAGCCTCCTGGACATTTCTTTCTGTGTGCAGAAGCCTTCTGATTTTATGCAAGCCCACTTTTTCACTACTTGCCATTGTTCTCTGAGGGGGTGGAGTTCTCTTTAGACAGCCCTTGCCTACGTCTGAATCTTGAAGCATCCTCGCCTGTTTTTCAGTAGCAAGTTCAAATGCTTGACTCTTACCTTGTGGTCTTGATCTATGCACATGGTGAGATGGGGGGGAGGGGGGGCGGGACATCCAGTTTCCATCCTCAAGTACTGCTTGTTTAAAAATACTTCTCTTTCTCCAGGGTCAATTCTGGCATCTTTGTCAAAAATCAGAGGGCACTGGTTGCATGGGTTGGTTCTTGGGCCTTCTAGTTGAGTCCATTGGCCTGCCTGTCTGTTTCTCTGCCAGTGTTGTGTTTCATGTTTTTGTTACTGTGGCTCCATAGCGTAAAGTGAAGTCTTTCATCATGATTCCTGCAAGGTTCCTTTTGTTCTTGTCAGCAGAGCGTCTCCTGCAGCCACACCTCCCAGGATGGTTCTACCTATGTGGACCGGAACAGGAGTGGGGAGAGTGGCCAGCTTTGTTTCTTTCCTGACTTTAGGACAAATGCTTTCTGTTTCTCCCGCTTGGTATAATGTAGGGCTGTCGAGTACCCTAATTTACATGCTGTGTTACACTTACCGATTTGCATGTGTTGAACCATCTTTGTACCGGCTTGATGGTGATGTGTGATCTTGTTGATGTGTTGTTGGATTCTGCACATTTTCGCTGAGGATTTCTGCTCTCTGTTTATGATGGCCACTGGCCTATAGTTTTCTCATTTTTGTGGTGTTTTTGTGTTAACGCCAGGGTAGTTATTTTGTGAAATGAGTTTGGAAGTGTTTCCCCCTCTTTAAACATCTGGAAAACTTAAACTTTAAACAGGTAGGGTTTGGCCATGAACCCGTCTGGTCCTGGCAGCTTGTTGAGAGAATTCTTCTTCAGTTGCATTGATTGCTAGTGATCTGTTTAGGTTTTACAACTCCCCAGTTCTTTTTTTTTTAATTGTGTATTTCTAGAAATGTGCTAATTTCTTCAGGAGGTTTCAATTTATTAGAATATAAGCTTTCAAAACTTTTCCCAGTGAGGCTGGTGAGAGGACACAGAAGGTAAGAGTGCTTGCCACAAAGTCTGATGAGATTCACACAGCACAAGAGAGGAACTGACTCCCTCAAGTTGTTCTCCGAACCCCACATGTCTGTCTACACACATGCTTGCACTTGCACGCACACACACACACACACACACACACGCTCACATGCACACATGCACACATGCATATACAACAAATTAATAAATATTTTAAAAAACCCATAGTGATCCTTTAGGTTTCCATGATATCTGTTACAATATCTTTTGTCTCAAAACTTATTAGCGTATGTCTTTTCTTTTGGTTACTTTAGAAAGCTTGTGTCAATCTTATATCAAATAACAAAATCTGTTTCACTGGTTTTCGCGCGCGCGCGCAGTGTTTGCACTTCATGAATTTCAGTTCTGATCTTTATTTTTCTTCCACTAATCTTGAGATTGGCTTTCTCCTTTTTTCCAAGACCTTGCAATGTACCACTAGGTTATTTATTTGATGTCTCTCTCACTTTGATATAGGCATTTATGGCTGCAAACATGTGTTTTTAGAACTGCTTCCGCTGTACCTAGTGGGTTCTGAAATATTACCTTTTTCTTTTAGCTTGATCCTAGGAATTTTACTATTCCTCCTCACTGCATTTCCTTGGTTTCCCACTAATTGTTCGAAAGCATGTTGTTCAATTTTCATGTATTTATATGTTTTCTGTAGTTTCTCTTGCAGATGATTTTCCACTTTTATTTTGCTATGTATGATAACATACAATAAATTATTCAGGGTTTTTATTTGTTAAAACTTGCTTAGGGGAACATGCAGTCTGCAGGAGCTGGTGGAGTCTTCTGCAGGAGTCTGTTAAATCCATTTGATCTATAGTGTAGTTTAGTTCTGAGGTGTCTTTGTTGACTTGTGGGGGCTCTGAGAGCCCTATATTTTAGTTGCAGTGGAGTTTCGAAGTTACTCACTGTCACTGCATTGTGTTCCATGTGAGCTTTTTATGCCCAGTGTTACTGTTTTGTTAAATGAGATGCAGGGGGGAAACAGGAGGATAAGATAAAAGAAGAAGAAGAAGAAGAAGAAGAAGAAGAAGAAGAAGAAGAAGAAGAAGAAGAAGAAGAAGAAGAAGAAGAAGAACCAACAAGAACCAAGAGGGGAAATTTGGATCCAGCTGAAGGAAAAAGATTAAAAACAGAATGAGGTCAGCTTTGGAGTCACACACCCTTCAACCCCAGCGCTCAGAAGGCAGAGGCAGGTGGATCTCTGTGAGTCTGGGGCCAGCCTGGCCTACACTGTTGGTTCCAGGACAGCCAGAGCTATATAGAGAGACCTGGTTTCAAAACAAACAAAAAGAAATAAAGAAATAGAAAAGAGGGAGGAAAAATGAAGAAGTAAAAATTGAATTCTGGAAGGTGGGTATGGTGGCTTACACTTTCAAAGCCTTGGTGCTATGGTGAGTGCCTGCCTCAAAAGAGAAAATAGGACACATGATAAGAGAGATTAGAGGGGGAAAGAAATAGAAGGAAAATATAAAAGAAAAAATAGATTAAACTAAAAAATTAATGTGTAAATATTTAGATTAGATTGACTTTTAGAAATCTCTATGGTTTAAAAAATGGGGAGAGGGATAAATTTAAAATGAAAAGTTGAAGACAGAAGGTATCCAGCTCCTAAAGACAGCAGTGTGGGCAGTGGCCACTTTGCCCCCGGTGAGTGCCGAGTCTGCGCTCTTGCCTCCCTCATCTTTTCCCATGCTGTTCTCCCGGCAAGCAGAGCGCGTGGTCTGTGCAGAGACGCATCTGGCGTTATTCTTTAGTTGCCTGCTAGTCAGGACCAGGTGGAGCACACCATAAACCAATGTTCAAACCGTTTCTGGGGCGACTCTACAGGTTTGCAGGGAGTGTGGGGTAGCCTACCACCATGCCCCGCCCTCCAGGTCTCCATTTCCTGTTAGGTAACACTGAATGACTTGCAGCTGTTTTATGGAGTTCCTGGGGCTAGCCGAGCTATCCTACCCCCCAAACAAGAAGTGACCCCGCTTCTTCCTGGGACTTCAGCCAGTTTCCCACCCACCCGTGGAGCTGTCCACACTGCCCTAGCCCTGTCTCTAACCCTGACTCCAAGCCTTCTCTCTGGGGTTACACCTACTCTGTGGGGCAACAGTAGGTGGATGCACACTTGACTTTTGGCATCCTGGAGCTACAGAAACGAAGAGGACTCTGACTCCTAAAACCGCACTCTCAGGGAGGAGCCACGTAAAATGGCTTCCCACAGCTGCACTGGGACTGAACGCTGAAGAAGACAGAATTTCCCCTGTCTGATTAGAGCACATGTCTGTCTGGAACCAAGACCACTGTTGATTGTATATTCTCTCTCTCTCTCTCTCTCTCTCTCTCTCTCTCTCTCTCTCTCTCTCTCTCTCTCTCTCTCTCTGTTTGAATCAGGTTGAGTTTCCAGTTGGTGGGGTTGTTTAGGGGGAGTTAGATAGAAAGCGTAGCTTTATTGAAGGAGGTGTGTCACTAGGGGTGGGCTTTGAGGTTTCAAAAGCCCACGCTATGCCCGAGTTCTACTCTGTGCTTCCTGCCTGTGGATCAGAGTGTAAGTTTCCAGCTACCGGCAGCCCCATGCCTGCTGCCTGCTCCCCGAAGTGATGACCAAGGACTCACCCTTACCCACAATTAACTACTTTTTCTTTTACATTGCTTTGGTCATGGTGTCTCTTCACAGCAATAGAACAGTGAATAAGACATCAATCCTTTGTAGATAGCCTGTTGTGTTTTTCTCTTTGTCTCTCGAATGAAGTGCTGAGCATTTCCTCTGTGCAGAATCATTGAAACTCTGTAGAATTCTGCTATGATGGGGCTTTTTTTTTGTTTGTTTGTTTGTTTTGTTTTCATCCATTTTCCTGAACTCTTGCCTATGTTTTAAAAACTCAGATCTTTCAGTTTGGGAATTTTTTTTTTCCTCTTGAACAATCCTTTCCTCAATCTATTTCTTTCCAGGCCTCTTCTTAATCTGACAGCAGTCAAATTCCCTGATTTTCAATCTCTGTTTTTATCCATTCCTACTTTGTGTTCCATTTTCTGAGATTTCTAAAACTTCATTTGCAAGCTTGCTTCCAGAAGCTCTGTTTTTTTTGTTTTTGTTTTTAATGCTTTTTTGTAGACTTCTATTCTTGTTTTACGAAATGCTTATCTCACCTTTTAACTCTCTAAAAATATCAATAGCAGGTTTTGGGGTTTTTTCCCCCCTTTTTCTGGGTTTCTCTAATCTTCTCATTGTTCTCCCTCTTTGGTTGCCTCGGGCTTTTGTCTCATTTTGGTGCTGATGGTGTTGTTTGGAGACAGGAGCTTGCTGTACAGCACTGGTCGGCTTGATTCGCGTGTACACAGCCCAGCCTGGCCTGGGCACCATTGAGATCCTCCCTCTTTTCCCTCTTTATCCAAGACTGGGGATTGCAGGAATCCGGGGATTGCAGGAATCCAGGGATTGCAGCAATGTGCCGCCATGCCTGGCCTCGCCTTTTGGTTTTGATTCCGAGCATTCCTTAAAGTCACGCCACCCCTTAGCTTATTAAAGGTGCAGCTTGTCTAACATGGCTGTGGTGCTGGATACCCATGATCCCAGGAGGATCACAAGTTCAAGACCAGCCTGGGCTACATAACTAGAGCCTGAAACTCAGAGAACAGGGTAGGTCTTCATGAGCTGTGAATCTGACTGCCTTCTAGAAGCTTAGCAAAGACAGAAGTGGGAGGTGCCTGCCTCTCCACGGAAGCTCTCCTCCTTTGCAGCCAGGCTGCACCATTCTTCCTGTTCACTTCCGGAGAGTAAGCATCCTGTCCACCTCCCTAGCAGACAACTCCACTCTGGGTGGTGGTGAAGTCGGGTCTGGGAGGCCCGCTGCTTCCTGTGGAAGAGGCCTTCAGCCCACGCTGGTCCCACAGCCCACCCTCCGGATCCTGAGCATCTCTGGGTCCTGGACTGTGAAGGTTTCTGCAGAGTCCCTTGTATTTATCCTACTGGGCTCTGTGCATGTGCAAGTGCAGATAAAGGCTCATCTACTTCTTCATTGCTCTCCATCTTATTTTTTTGAGACAGGATCTCTAGTTGAGCCTAGAGGTCATGGATTCAGCTAGATTGATTGGCCAGTGAACCTCAGGGATCCTTCTGTCTCCATTTACCTAGTGCTGGGATTAGAAGCACAGGCACGTGCCGCCACACCTGGCCTTAGAAGCACAGGCACGTGCCGCCACACCTGGCCCTAGACTCGTAAGCTGAACATCTGAACTCAGATCCTCATGTTTGCACAGAAGGATGTTGCAAACCAAGCCATCTCCCTAACACCGAATCGCATGCAATTCACGTGTACACACAAATCCCCAGAGCCAGTGGTTCCCCAGCCACATGTTAGCATCAGCTGAAAATATGTTAGAAACCTCTGTCCTGGGCTGGAGGGATGGCTCAGAGGTTAAATACACTGGCTGCTCTTCCAAAGGTCCTGAGTTCAATTCCCAGCAACCACATGGTGGCTCACAACCATCTATAATGAGATCTGGTGCCCTCTTCCAGTGTGCAGGTGTACGAGTAGTTAGAACACTGTATACATAATAAATAAATACATCTTGAAAAAAGATCCCAGTCCCTGAGTCCCACCTCAGACCCGCTGAACCAGAAAATGCGGGGACAGCCTGGGCTGGGAAGCTGTTTGAGCAAGGCCCTTAGGTAGAACTGATGGTCCCCCAGGGTGTGACAGCCATTGCAACTGATGATCAAAGGCTTCTGAGCATTCCAGAAGCATCGCCTCACCCTCAACCCTGGCTCTTCAAGTCCAAGCCCAACAAGCAGCGGTTCTGAGACAGCCAATCCTATTACGCTCCGATCTGCTGAGAGAACATCTGTGAACACACGTGCTCTTTCCCCTTCCACAGGACAGAGGCCAGAAACACAGCTACGTCAGGCATGGTGAGAAAAGAGGCTTAGACATAGGGAGACACAGGGAAGAGGATAATAACAGATCTGTGCCTTGTCCACATCCTCCAACATCCACAGGTTGGGAAAGGAGCCTCCAACATCCATAGGATGGGACCTCGCACGGGACAGGAGGACATTCGCTCTTCACCTGACATTGTCCTCTGCCCACTTCACAAGCTGCTCTCCCCCCCTCCTCTCCTCTCCTCCCCACCCTCTCCCCCTTCTCCTCCCCCCTCCTCTCTTCTCATTCTGCCCCGCCCACTTGTGTGGATCTTCATCCTCTTCCTTGTCTTCCTTGTCCGTGGTCTTTGCTCGTGTTCCCTTAGAGCAACCACAGGAATTCAATTCTCCCTCCTGCAGAGGAAGCACCTGAGGTCCCCATGGCACAGGTAATGTCACTGTGCACCTCTCTCCCCAGGTACGCCTTCACTGTCATTTACACCTTTGAGGCGCTGATAAAGATCCTGGCAAGAGGATTTTGTTTAAATGAGTTCACTTATCTTCGGGACCCCTGGAACTGGCTGGACTTCAGCGTCATTACCCTGGCGTGAGTGTTTTTTCTCTGCTGGCATGTGTGTCCCTGTAGGTTTTGGGGTATAGGACTTTGGGGGAGTGTCCATGCTCATAATGTAGATTGCTTCCTCATATCACCCCAGCTTTCTCTGGTGGAGCCCTGTGGCCTACGTATTGGAATACATATTCAGGCCTGCCCTGCACCCATGGGGACAAACCCAAGACTTGGTTCTGTGCTAATAACTGTCCAACTCAGGTCATGTGAGCCTTAGCACTATTTCTACCCCCAAGGAACCAGGTCTGAGGAGGCAGGTTCACCAAGCCCGTGTGGTGATGCCACCGGATATGCCGTGTCTGTCCTGGGTCTCCCAACACTCCTCGCTCTCCCTATGACGACTCTTGCGTATGCTGCATGCACCCTGGAGCCCTTCCCCTGAGGAAATGCCCTTGGCTCCTACAGGTATGTTGGTTCAGCGGTAGATCTTCGAGGAATCTCAGGCCTGCGGACATTCCGAGTTCTCAGAGCCCTAAAGACTGTTTCTGTGATCCCAGGTGAGTGGCTTTAACCAGTGCATTTGTGCAATGGAGTAACTGTTCATGTCATTGCTCTCCTCAGACATACTCACACAGGTGCGTGTACACACACACACACACACACACACACACACACACACACACACACACACACGGGCACCCAACGGCGGTTTTAGTTGAATCACAAGTGTCAATCCCTTATTAGCCTTGAGATGATAAAAAAAAAAAAATGCATTGCCTGGGTCCCAGCTGCTTGCTTGTACCATGAGGATAGCAGGCCCCACCTGCCTGCCAGTCTTAGCCATCGCAAGGTGCGCGTGAGAAGATGGACTTGGAACTGTCTGGACCGTGTGAGTGGGCCACACCTGCGTGTAGTGAGTGGGGAGGCCAGCCCAGATGCACACGTGGGAGCATCTCTGTCACCTTCCCACAGGACTGAAGGTCATTGTGGGAGCCCTGATCCACTCAGTGAGGAAGCTGGCTGACGTGACCATCCTTACTGTCTTCTGCCTGAGTGTCTTTGCCTTGGTGGGCCTGCAGCTCTTCAAGGGGAACCTTAAGAACAATTGTGTCAGGAACAGCACAGCTCTCCACAAGGCTGATAATTTCTCATCTGAGATGTCAAGTGAGTGTACACTCTGCTGTCGTGACCAACAGCAGGATTCCGGGACAGTGTGGCTGTGGGGACATGGTGCAAAGCCCTGCTCCTCTCTGTGCATACACTGGCCTTTTTTTCTTTCTTTTTTTTTTTTTTGGTTTTTCGAGACAGGGTTTCTTTGTGTATCCTTGACTGTCCTGGACTCACTTTGTAGACCAGGCTGGCCTCGAACTCACAGAGATCCACCTACCTCTGCCTCCCAAGTGCTGAGATTAAAGGCGTGTGCCACCACCGCCCAGTTTTATACTGACATTTCATTTCCACTGAATGGCTAAGCGGCGTTGAACTCCCCTCCCTGCTTTCCTGTCGACCAATTTGGTAAAGGAAAAGTTTGACAAGTTCTAAACCTGAAAGCAGGGTTTTTCTGGCTCTGTGCAGCTTCCAGGTGGCTTGGAAGGGCATGTGGCGCCCTTGAAGGCTTGTAGGCAAAGGAGCGACCTCCCTTAGACAAAAGGCAGGCAGTGTCCTTCTGGTCACCAAGGCCTAGAACACTCCATGAGGCCCCATTCCTTCCTTTCTTTAGAAGATGTCTTCTTCAAGCCTGGTACCACCGACCCCTTATTGTGTGGCAATGGATCTGATGCTGGGTAAGTACACGGCTGCACCAGTGCCCAGCATCCTTCATCCAGAGCCTCTTCTGGGCGGGGACCCTAGCATCCCAAAGAAGCTGTGTTAATAAATACCATAGACACTGCCACACGGAAACTCATGGAGAGGGAAGCTGAGAACATGATTCAGCTGGCAAAACCCTGGCCGACTGTGAATCCCCCACACCAAATAAAAAGAGTGGAGCACATCAATGCAGAGCTGTAGCCACAGCACTGCAGGGCCTTGGGGTAGACAGCTGGGGACAGGCAGAGCCCCTGAGCTTCCTGGACGACCAATGAGCTTCAAGTTCAATGAAAGAACCCTACCCTCCACATACATGTGCCCATACAACATATGAGCACACCACACACATACACACGTGCGCACATACACACAGCCTCATGGAGAGTCAGTGTATTAGTCAGGTTTGCCTGGCAATAAAGGACTCTAGGATTTTATGATCCAACACAACAACCCTTCCTCTTGTGGACCAGCTGACGTTTGGCTTCTCCACGCATCTGCGAACAGCAGATGGACGTGCTGCAAGGTGTCTGTGTGTCCCAGTGATCCTTCATCCCCAGCAGTCTGGCCCGAGCTGCCCTGGACAGACACAGGATTCCAAAGGGGGAACAGTGGAAGTGTGGGTCTTGATTTCACACACAGTGACATTCTTTCTGTGTCCCCTTGACTAAAGTGAGTCAGAAATCAGCACAGATCTGAGGGCTGATGAAACAGATGTCACCCCTCACTGAAAAGAGTGGGCAGGCCATATCTCAGAGGCCTATGGGTACCAAAAGGGAGGGACAAGTGAGTGGCTCCCAGAAGATGTGACCGTGTTTGTATTAAGGCTCTGCTCTCACCACAGCTCATTCCATCCTTGGGTTTGCTATATATATATTGTAACAGGGGAAGAAATAAATGCATAATATTTCTGTGATTTCAAATTCTTACAGAGGTCAGGCACATAACAACAGATGAGTGGTGAGGGCCAGGAGGGAACCATAGCAACTGAGAGTTCATGACCCATTGAAAGGGGCAGATATTGCTCAGCCCAGCTTTTGGTTGCTATGTGAAAGTGGGTGTCCTCTGCCTCCAGCTCTGCCAGCTTAACAGAGGGAGACAGGAAGTTTCAATTTTTAATGTGCTAACTCCCAGGCAGAAATTTGGTCACAAGTTACCCAAAATATCTACCTATCATACTGGCTGGACAAAATATTTCTGCAGGCTGAAATCAGAAAATAAGCCTACTGTGTTTTGGTCTCTTTGGTATGTGCACAAAGATGTTATGCTATAGAAAACATATGCTGTGTTAGGAGTTCCATAGGCTGGGAAAACACAGTGGATGATGTTGCAAGGCCAGATAGGAAGTTAGGGAGGGCTTCCTGGAGGCGACAGTTGAGGCTGATGTTGAGGGACAAGAATGGCACTTCATGGATGGATGAACAAGTGATGCTTGGATGGAGGTGACCCCTAGGTGGAGGGCAGGAAGTAAGAAGCTGAGCTAAGGAGTAAGGACCCTCATCACTGCCTCCTGCTTTGGCCACTGGAGTAAAGAGAGAGCAGGAGAGGTCTAGGTGACATATCAGAAAGGTCTGTCCTGAAATAGCATAATTCATAGGTACCTGCTCCCAGAGTGGCGACTAGCCTTTGTTGCCCATGTGGAGACAGATGACACTGATATGAGCACAGTAGCCACATTTTCATTGCTGTGGCCAAATACCTGAGAAGAAATACATGCAGAGAGGGCTTATTGGGGCTCGCGGTTTAAGGGTACAGTTTGTTGTGAGGAAGGCATGGAGGCAGGGCTGTGAGGCAGCTGGTCGCACTGCACCCACTCAGGAGGCAGCGGCAGGTGAATGCTGGTGCACAGCTCACTTTCTTCTTTTCATCCAGCCCGGGGCCCCAGCCTGTGGAACGGTGGCACCCACACTTAGGGTGGGCCTGTGGGACGGTGGCACCCACACTTAGGGCGCCTCTTCCCACCTCAGTTAGCCAAATCTAGGAACTCCTTCAGGCAAGCTTAGGGGTTTGTCTCCTAAGTGATTCTAGATTCTGTTGATGTGGCACTCAGTATTAACCATCATCATGAGGCTTAGCCTTAACCATCTCACTAGAAGAGTAACTTCCGGTGGAGCTGAGGGGCAAAGACAGACAGGAGGACCTGGCCAGCATCAGCCCTCCTAACCTCTGCATTCCCCAAAGTTCTCCGATCGTTGGGTCTTTGGCTCCAGGAAAGTGTAGCTCAGACATCGTCAGTTTTGACTTTCCTTCTGTTTAAGTTGAAACCGTGCCTTCTTCCCACACAGATGACAGGCACGTCTGAAGCCAGCGGCTCCAGAGCAAGCCTCAACTCTCTATGATAAAGTTCTGGGCTTCACCTACACCCCAACCTCAAGTGCCAGAGAGGCCGACCTCCCATCAGGCAGATGCAGCCAGGCAGTTGGGGAGTGGACACACCTAGCTTGGGTAGTAAGGAGAGGCTGGCTCAAGGCAGTAATGGAGTAAGGTCTGAGGGGTCTGCACAAAAGCTGGGTCTTGGACTGGTTCCAGGTAAAACAGAAGCCCTGAGGTGTAGGGTCTCAAGATGGAAACTGAGTATAAAAACAAAAACAAAAACAAAAACAAAAACAAAAAAAATCACCTAGTGATTTTGTGTGTGTGTGTGTGTGTGTGCGTGCGCGTGCACGCGTATGTACAGGTCCGTGTATGTATGTGTGTGTACATGTGTATACAGGTCTGTGTGTGTGTATGTGTGTGTTTGTGTGTTGTGTATGAGTGTGTGTATGTGTCTATAGATCCATGTGTATATGTGTGTGTACATGTGTTTACAGGTCCATGTGTATGTGTGTGTCTATGTATATGTGTGTGTCTATGTGTGTGTTGTATGTGTGTGATTTGCCTAGTTGACTGCCTGGTCAGTGAGCTCCAGAGATGCTCCTGTCTCAGCTGGCTTCCCCAACCCTGGCAGTAAAGGAATATTTTGCCACAGGCAGCTTTTTCAGGTGCCCGGGATCTGAAGGCAGGTCCTCAGATCCTTTATGGCCAGGTTGCTGGCCCCAGCAGCAGGGATTTTCACTTGCTTCCCATGCATACTGTCTTGTGCTCTGAAGGAGCAGTGCAAGGGGCTGTTGCTGCGTGAGCCGATGGGATGAGCAGCTGGCAATTGAGATGTGGAGTGGCTAGAGTGAAGTCATAGAAGACAGAAGCAAACACAGCCTCAACGCTAGTGGTAGAACTTACGAGAAAGAAAACCGAAGGGCTTCCCTCAAACATGGGAGTCAGGGGACTTGCAAATCTCCAGTCACAGTGGAGATAAAATTAGAATGAAATGTAATTAATTTGTCAGAGACCTAAGCAGTTCTATGGATCCCAAGGCTGTGTGCTTGCATGGAGGTCTGGAATAGGGAAAATCCCAGAGGTTGCCAGTGAGGGATGATGCCAAGCTCCCTGGTTCCTTGACCAGGCTGTCCCCACTTTGGGGGTGGGGGGGGGAGCATGTCACCTGTTCTGGCCAGATATATTCCTCCACACTGACTCCTTGATATGAAGAAGGAGGGCTTGGCACCCCCCCATTCATCCATCAGATATCTCTACCCTGACCTTTCTCCTCCCAGCCCCCCCCCCCCCAAACACCTGGAGAAGAGGTGGACTCAGTGCTCGGTACCTCATGGTTTAAATTTTTTATTTTTAAAAAATAATCTTTTCATACAATACATTTTAATCATATTCCCCCCAGCTCGAATTCTCTCTCTTAAACTAAAAAACACAAACAAACAAACAAACAAACAAAAACCCCGAATAAGACAAAAATAATGAAACAAAACAAAAAGCGCACACACACACACAAAATAGAATCTCCTTTGTGTTGGCCAGCTACTCTCAGGCGCGCCCTGGAGTGTGGTTGATCGCCCCATGGCTTGCCTCCATTTTTAATAAATACACCGGCACTCTCTGGGTTCAGGCAGCTGATTTCTCTCTGAACCCTACTTCCTCACTTTAAGTAAGGACTGTTGAGATGATTGCATTATATTGTCCATGAAGCACTTGGGGAGGAGAGAGGTATACCGTGAGAGCTTGGCAAGTGGAAGGTGATGTTTTCATTGTTACATACAATCTGTTGCTGAACTTGGCTGATGTAAGCCTGCTTGACGGTTAACCCTGCAGATGGTGACAACGGCCTTGGAGCTCAGTCTGCTCTGTGGCTGCTGGCTTTCCTGTCCCTGCTGCAAGCCGACAAGGAGCTTGACACCATATAGAGTCGAGTCAGGGCCTGTCATCTTGCCTCCACCAGGCTAGTCCTTCAGACAGGGTAAATGAGCAAAAGCATTAGCATCCCTGCGTTATGGATGAGGGAAACTGAGTCCCACACTAAATGTTCTACTAATAAGCTGAAGGCTGAGCTGTCTGACTCCAAGCCCATCAATTTCTTACTGCCCCAACACCTCCTTGTGCCCAACCAACAAGGGCCGTGCCATAGTGGCCCTCTCTCCTCTTGCTGCAGTCACTGCCCTGACGGCTACACCTGTATGAAAATGTCTGAAAACCCAGATTTTAACTACACCAGCTTTGATTCCTTTGCATGGGCGTTCCTCTCACTGTTCCGCCTCATGACACAGGACTCCTGGGAACGCCTGTACCAGCAGGTAACTGTGAGACCTTTGCTTACGTGGAGCGTGTGGTCCTCCTGCCTCTGCATCCCAAGTGCGTGTGTTATAGACACGCACCACCACGCTTGGCCATGCCAGCTGGTTCCAATCTGCATGTCCTCTTGGCTGGTGACTGCATGGCTCCTCTTATCCTGGAAGTCTAACTGACGTCCAAGGGTCCAGACATCCCATGCACAGCCCTCTTTTCTCTCCCTCAAATCTCCAGACACTCCGGGCTTCCGGGAAGATGTACATGGTCTTTTTTGTGCTCGTCATCTTTCTCGGATCCTTCTACCTTGTCAATTTGATCTTGGCTGTGGTCACCATGGCGTACGAGGAGCAGAACCAGGCAACAATTGCGGAAATTGAAGACAAGGAAAAAAAGTTCGAGGAAGCCCTTGGGGTGTTGCAGAAGGAACAGGAGGTGAGTGGAGGTAGCCCCCGTGAGGCCAGCAACTGTAGGAGCACGGATCTTACCTCAGGGGCTTTCTCTGGTTCCTAGCCCTGGGCTGGAAGATGGCTGTCAGCAAAGTGCTTGCCATGCAAATATGAAGACCTGAGTTCAAATCCCAGAGCCCACCTTTTAAAAAGTCGCCGGGTACATGCTTGTGACCCCTGTGCTGGGGAGGCGGGGTTGGTGACTCACTGGAGCTTCAGCTAGTCACAAAAGTAAAGTAAGCAGGTCCTACGGGAGTGACACCACACCGGGGCTGACCTCTGGCCTCTATAAGCATGTACACACACATGTGCTCCTATATGAACGTGCTTGCACATGCTCTACACACAGAAGAATCTGAGTTGGGGAGCTTTTGCCAAGCGATTTACTCAGGAGCCTTTTGGACACAGGGAGGGTGAATGAAGGATGATCAGGCAGTGGGTGCAACTAGCCCACAAAATGATCTCAACTAGATGTAGGCTGTTGTCTGATCCCTCTGGGGATCTCCGGCAGTGACCCACACTACAGTTAGCCCTATTTGGAAGCAAGAGGTCTGGCTGGCTGTGCTCCCATGTCTGGCTCTGGTGCGGAAAGCCAAAGGGATTTTCTCCACAGTGCTGCTTGCACCGTGACTGAGGAGGAGCATCCACCTGATAAGTAGGGCCTAGTCATCAGCACCTGCTGCAAGGGCCATAGGAGGGAGGCGACCCCTGTTTCTGCCATGCCCCCGTCCCACCACTGCTCATATCTTAACCCTCAACCTCTTTAGTCTCAGATCCCTCACCACCACAGCCATGTTTGAGGGACACAAACGCCGAACTTGGTCAGATTCTGTGGGTTCAACTACTGCTCTTTCCTCAGGTGCTGGCATCCCTGGGTATTGACACCACCTCACTCCATTCCCATGACGGATCGCCTTCAGCCCCCAAAAACACCAATGAGAGAAAACACAGAATGAAATCAAGGGTGTCAGAGGGTTCTACAGAGGACAACAGGTCACCCCAGTCTGAGCCTTACAACCAACGCCGGATGGTAAGTTATGCTGAGCTGGCTCGAGGGTTCACTTGGCGTGGCAGACTCCCCTCCTCCCTGGTGGCCTAAGCTAGGACAGGGCCATTATCAGTGCGAACAGGTATAAATGATAAGGGCTAAGTGGAGGGGATCAAGATTAAGATTGTGAAGCTGGCCACGGTGGCGCACGCCTTTAGTCCCAGCACTTAGGAGGCAGAGGCTGGCGGGTTGCTGTGAGTTCGAGGCCAGCCTGGTCTACAAAGTGAGTCCAGGACAGCCAAGGATACACAGAGAGACCCTGTTTTGAAAAAAAAAAACCAAAAAAAAAAAAAAAAAAAAAAAAAAGAAAAAAAGAAAGAAAGAAAGAAAGAAAAGAAAAGAAAAAAGATTAAGATTATGGAAGAAGGAAAAGGAGAGGAAATGCAGGATGATTCCCAGACTTCGGGCCGGGACCCTTGGGTGAGCTGTGAGGAAGAACCTGGGTGTGTAAGGAAGGGAGGCGAAGCCCCTATGGGGGCATGCTGACCCTGAGGTCTTCCTGGTAAACAAGGGTCGCTTTCCAGTCTTTCTGAGATTGGTGTCTCTGTCCCTGGTGCTGAAAACCCACTGACAGCTTTCTTATTTCTTGCTTCCTGCCCCACGGTTCAGGCTGTCACCTACTATTGATGCAGAAGACCCCAGGACCTATCTCTGAGACACAGCCTAGCCTGGAAATGAGTTTCATACCTCACATTAGACTCTGTAGCAATCTGTCCCACCGTGGTTAACATTCTACCTCCCACTTCAACCTCCCTCACCAACCTTCTTCCTCCTTTCTCTCCACCACCTGGAAAACCCTATATACCGAATAGCTCCCTCTTGTAGGCCTCTGCTCTCTTCCTTAGGACTTTAAGGTCACAGCCCATTATCAAGGGAAGCTGGGATAGAAACCCAAAGCAGGAACCTGAAGGCAGGAACCGAAGCAGAAACCACAAGGGAACATTGCTCGTTGGCTTGTCCCCTGGCTCATGTTCAGCCCCATGTTGGGCTTGACCATCCTACATCAATTAACAGTCAAGAAACTGCCCCACAGACATGGCCACAGGCCAGTCTGGTAGAGGCGACTCTTTAACTGAGGCTCCTTCTTCCCAAGTGGGTCAAGTTGACAGCCTAGAGTGGCTCTCACAATTGGTCATGCGCAAGAGAAATTCTCACACCAGTCATATGGAGAGGGGGCCAGGCAGCTTTTGCAGGGGTAGGGGGCTGGGAGGGGGTGGGTTTACTTCTTGCCCGTAGCATCCCTCTGAACCTTCCTTCCTGTGTTCACTGAAAGGATTCTCTCCTCTATTGACAGCCCCAGGATTACACAGGCATCTACACTCACAGTCACGCGCGACACACCCGTGCCTCAGCACCTGTGGACATCTGTGCCGCTCTTACCCTCTCTGCCTCTTAGAGCAGTGCTTGGAATGCACAGGGCACAGTTCAGTGTTTCACAGGGAATTTGTCTAGGACTCTGATGGTCACAGAAGAGAATGAACCATAGTTTCCATGGAAATGTCAACAACACTGAATTGGGCTTTAATCCCCCCCCCCCCCCCCGCATTCAGTCAGCCACACACAGATTAGCACCTGAGTGTCCAAGCATTGTCTCCTCTTCTTTCTCCATATCTGTGTTTCTAGTAAATAGTTCTCTGGGAGTTTTAATATAAAGATTTTTTCAGACCAAAAATAATGACGTAGAGTTTAGAGATAAGACACAGGAAAGAGACCATGGCCTGTTGTTTGACAAACAGATTGGCTCTAAGATAATTGATGGTAAGGAGATGCTGATGGTCGAACACTGGACCTAGATGCTCTGCCTGGCTTCCTTCTTAGTTTGCTTGTTGCCCAAATGTAAACAACTCTGTCTTCTTATCTTTAGTATCAGGTTCCTAATTCTTTTCTTCCCCTACAATATGGGAAGAACTCATGTGCTTGAGTGCTGTAGCCTGGGGGTTGAATATGTATGTATGTATGTGTGTGTGTACACACACACACACACACACACACATACACACACACACATACACACACACACACACACACACATAGTCTAGGCAGAGTGCTCTGTGTATAGCACTAAGCTCTTAATGGTGGTTTATGAACAGGATTAGGCTCCAAGCCACCATGAAAAGAAACCTCAAGGGGCTTGAGAGATGGTTGAGCTGGTAATGTGTTTGCCCTACAATTGAGGACCTGAGTTCAATTCCCAGAACCCACATTAAAAGAAAAGGCCAGGCATGCTGCTGCTGCACTCTTGGGATCCCAGCACTGGGGAGGCAGACACAAGAGAATGCCTGGGGCTGGTTGGACAGCCAGCCTACTTGGTGAGCGAGAGACCTTGTCTTCAGAAGAAACAAGAAGAAAGGAAGGAAGCAAGAAAGAAAAAAGGAAGGGAGGAAGGAAGGGAGGAAAGAAGGGAAGGATAGTGCTTAAAAAACAGCTGACTTGATCCTCTGATGTATGCACACACGCACAGGCACACACACGGACACATATATGAGAAAGGAGGGAATGGAGGGGGAGACAGTGACCTGGGATTTATCACGTAAACAAGGAGAATTCTAATGGCAACACACCCTACTTTAGTTATTCAGAAAATAAAAGGAATTAAGAAAAAAATTAAAGGCACTATGACCAGAGTTTGGTAGGGAGCCATTGTTTAGACTCGGGAGATGCTATGTGTGGTCTGAGCACAGGACTGGTGATTCACTGTGGCCAGGGTCCCACAGTCACGAGAACTAGCCGATCCCATTCAGGAGCTCTGCGGAGGTCGGCGCCTGAGATTTCGAGGACCAGATATTTCCCTCTGTATCCGTAAACCTCACGGCTCTCGCTGGGTGGAAGCTTTTGATGGAAAATGTTTATCGATTTGGAAGAATAGCATTTTTTCTTCCAAGATATTGGGCTGCAACTCTTCCTTTAATCTTCTATTGTTGACTGTTCAAAGCTGGCCTCAGGGGATCCTGCCAGCTCATTACACTGTAAGCTCCTGTCTCCCCCATTCCAACACAAACCCTCACACCACACAGACGGAACCCAGTAAACTGTACATCTTAATTTTCAGACAGCAGAGCACACTCATTCTATTAATATCCACACCCCACTCTCCAGTTCTGGCCTATTTCCTGAGGTCCTGATTGTCCATGTGCCTGTGGGAACACAGAACAGCTATGTCCATGTCTGTTGCCAAAGGCTAGCCAACATCTGGCCCAGCTGGCAGTATTTGGTGACAGTAACCTGTTTGCTGGTCTGAGGCACTTATAATTGCCCCTCTCCTCTCTTTCCCCGAGTCTGTTTGGCATATCATTTTCCTGGTTCCTTCTTGACATCTACCCAGAACGTCTTCAGGTATTTAGGTAGCGACGGAGCGGTCATAAGACGTGGACTTGGGTGGAGGGAAATGCGTGATGGATTTAGGGAGGACCACTCCTGTCCCACCTTCTCTCCCACTCATCTGTGGACAATGTCCAGTCTTTCCTAGGCCTCTCTTCTGGGAGACGCAGGGCTAGCCATGGCAGTGTGTTCCACTTCAGGGCAGCCACCCAAGATGTCTCATTTCCTGACGGAATCACAGACGATGGAGTCTTTCACGGAGACCACGGAAGTCGCCGCGATTCCCTGTTGCTGGGCAGGGGTGTTGGACAGACAGGCCTTCTCCCCAGGAGCCCACTGCCTCAGTCCCCCAACCCTGGCCCTGCACATGGAGAAGAGAGACAGCTCCCAGAGCTTACCACCGGACCTCTTGATGGCCTGGTGAGTTGTGCATGCTCCGTACTCACGCTCCAGTAGAAGCCTCTTGCACCACCAGTTGAAGGGCCATCAACAACATCTGCCCCGTGCTCTCTACCCAACAGACCCAAAAAAGCCACCAGGGTTGTCTGAGGTGGAAGGCAGTGTCCATCTTTTCTCCAGGCAGAGGTGCAGTTGGTTTTCTGTTTGGCCTCCTGTTTATTTCTTCTTGGTGTTCCTGTTGCTACTTGTCATCGCTGCTTTGGAGATGTCCCATGTGCTCCTCTGCTGAGGACAAAGGCAACCAGAGTCCTTCTATATAAGCCTGTGGCTCTGAGCAAATGATCCCTGACAGGACAGACCCTGACAGAATCGCTGTAGCCTTGGCTCCACTCACAGGATGACTAACTCATCAAAATGTCACAGACTAGGGACAGGAACCTGACTGTCCCCCACTCCTTAAGGGAATTTCCACAGTGGGTATCACAGCAAACCTGGGAGTCTGTGTTGAGTTAGGAGGTGCAATCTAATTTGCGGTCTCCTCCAGCATCCTTCTGCAGCTTCCGTGTGCCCCCACTGGCTACTGGAGACACACATGCAGAGAAGCTTGCAAAGGCAGCACTGTGTGGCCGGTTCCACTAAGTCTGGCGAGTCCAGCAGAACTGTGCTGCCTCAGCCTGAGATCACATGATTCAGTATTCCAGGAGGAAGCAGATGGCTGCTTCAGTAGGCAAGAGGAAGGATTTAGTAAAGAATTCACAGAGGTGTGTGCTGGGCGCGGGGAGCTAGGGAGCAGCAACAGTGAGGAGTCGGTGCATGCCCAAGCTGAAAATGTAAGGAAAGGGCCCCAAAATCAGAACTTGTCAAGATCTGTGGCTGAGGGACCTGTGGTCATAGGTAGAAAACCCTGCTGCTGCCAGCTGAAAGAGACAGGATACAAATAGCCAACCCCATGCCCACCCTGTCCTTCTGTCCAGTGGTGTTTCCTGTTGGCCAAGCCTGATCAGAGCCATGGGGTGAATAGTTTGCGCATGTTACCTTCTCTGGACACAGAACAGGGAAGACAGGTGCAGAGTGTGTCTTTAGGACAAATGGAACCACCAACCCAGAGCCCTAAGGTCACATCCAGGCTGCAGGGCTCTCCGGGAGGTGTGTTAGTGCTGTGCGCAGGGAGAGCTCGCCTCCAGAATTCTCTCTGATTCCAGTCACAGCAGCACCTCAGCTCTTGCAATCCAGTGGGAGAGTAAATTGCGTGGAGCACAGCCAGGGAAAGCAGTCGGAATCTGTTCTTAGCAGGTGAACAGGGAAAGCAGAAAGTACAGCCTGCAGATTAAGAGCTGGCCAAGCCAAGCAGCATCTGCCTGTGCTTCTCCCTCGTGTCCATTCCTGGGCCAGTCTGGCCTGGTGTCCTTCCTGTAATAGGTAGAGGCTTTCTTAGAAGTTGTCTTTACCCATGATTCACTCTGTTACAATTAGATGCATTCAATATAAGAATGTATATGAACATGTGACTTCCCATAAAGCTGGAAGTTTATTAGGGGGAAGGGCATGCCTTGGTGCGCCTCTCGGGGTGGGGATTAAGGAAAGCCAACCAGAGCCAGCTGAGACCAGCTTTACTGTTTGCCCCAAGCCCTGCCCCTCCTTGTATCTTGGCTGTCTCATACCCCAGCAATAAAAAGCATAAAAACTCTTATTTCTTCCCCCTGTTCTCCTGACCTTACCATTTGAACTCTAATGTTTGTCTGAACCCCAGATAATACCTCACATAGTGTTTTGTCACCCTTGTGGGATGCACCCCTCTCTCTCCTGTATCTGTTCTGGAACAGTCTCATTCTTGAATGTTCAACCTTGATTCATGCTGGTGAAACTACCCAGCTGGTGTCAGATGACTCTAAGCCCTTCTCTATCCAAGGACCTGCACCCAGTTGTCTTTAGCAAGTTCCCTAGTTTTCCAACCCTTTTTGCTTTCCCTGAGGCTTAGCAAGCTCTTTCTCCCTATAACTTCTGAGAGCCTATTGGCTGAGCTCATACATTCCAACCTGGGCCCTGGCTCCATCCTGCCTCTGTGTGCTGGTCCTCACAGCTGAGCTCTTAACCCAAAGCTCAAACACCATTCCTACTTCTCTAAGCTTTCCCTCCGGCTCATGGCTTCCCAGTGGCGCTCACAACTGCATGAGAGCAGCCAGTAAGAAGTGGAATGACCCAGCTCTGCTGATGGAGCCCTCCTGCTGGAAGTGTTTTGACCCTGCTTGTGTCCCAGCAGGCACCTGATACCGCAGGGCAGAAGAATTTCCTGTCTGTGGAGTACTTGGATGAATCTTTCCGAGCACAGAGGGCCATGAGCGTCGTCAGCGTCATGACTTCTGTCATTGAGGGTGAGTGCTGCTCACTAAGATGTCCATCCTTCAGGCTGGGCCAAGGACCTCTCTCTGTGGCCTGAGATTCTAGCTGTTCTCCATGCTAATGCCTTCGGCCTCCAACCTCCTTCAATAATGTGGCTTTTATGTGCATAAAGTTCCTAAAGCCAGAGACTCAATGAAAAAGTGCCCTAATTCACTTCTTGTTAAATTTGCATCTGCTTCATATGCACTCACAAACTGGATTCTCAGACGTGATCTGGGAAACATCACACAATGGCAGCAGCTGCCTCCCAGGTGTGCAAGGAGCTCAACGGTCCTTTGTTTCCTGGCACAGAAAAGTTATTTCTTATGTTCTCCATGGCAGTGACGTTCATTATTGTAAGTTTGTTTCTGTTTCAAGCTGTCATTGTGCCAAACATGGGGAGACAAACCTAAGTGAATTAGTCAATCCATTTCACCAAGTCTTTTTCAATTCTGCCAATCAAGTGGGAACAGACTCAGTCTCCTGAGGATTGTGCCTATGATCCAGCCAGGGAGTGGGGAAGGAAAGGGGGCCATGCTGCGTCACGGCCACTCCTTCACACAAGCTCCAAGAGAGCGTGGTTGTGACCTTCTCTCTGGGAACAGAGGCTGTTCTAGCCTAGTTTTTACTTCACTACTGGATGGGGTGTTTCTTGTCTTTGGCAAATCCAACTGTTTACATTCCTGCTAAGGAAGGGTCTCACAGCTTCAGAGAATGGGCTGCACGATTCAAATAGCTTGAGTTTTCATTTATTCCTTGGAACTTTTTTAAAAAAAAGATTTATTCATGCAAACATCTGTTGGGCATCTGCTAGACACCTGGCGTTGTTCCAGGAGCCTGCGATGCACACCTGCTCTCATGGAGTGTGTACCCTGGAGACAGAGATGATCACCACAAGTGGCTGTGTGGGTAGGGAGGAGGGATGAGAGGGACAATAAAGAAAAGCAATGGAGAGTGGAGCATTCTAACCAGACAATTTAAGACTGGGTGACAGGGAAAGGCTGGCCTCTCCAGGAAGACCAGAAATCTGAGTGGCACAAAGGGGAATTGGTATTTTAAAACCACGAGAGAAAATTCCTCAGACATAAACGCCAAATAAAGTCTCCAGGGATAAGATAGAAGCTGTGCATGGTGGTGTGTCCCCCAAATTCCAAAATTAGGAAAACTCAAGTAGGAGGAGTGATCTGCCAGGGCTATACCACATGACCTTGGCTCAAGAAAAAAGGTCGGAGCAAGAAAACTGTGAATACAAATACATCACACTTTAGACCAGAGAAAGGCTTAGAGTGGAGAGGCAGCGGGGTGGAGAAAACAGATCTGGAACCCACTTGCTTGGGTTTGCATCTAGGCTCTGCGGTCCATAGTAAACTGTATGACTTTGGGGGCTCTCTTGACTTTCTGGGCCTCAGATTTTCTCACTGGCAAAATATATGGTGCTGATTTGCAATGAACAGAAGAGATGAAAAACTAACATGAAGAATAATCAAATATCTTGAGAAGACAAGAGGAGTACAAGAATGGTCGGAGAGTCAGGAGACACCATATTAAAGCTGGGTAGAGCAGGCTTGGCCAGAGCTTCTGAGCATGAAGGGAATCACCTTCCCTAGCTGGGTGCCACATCCATTATGGGGTCTATGGAGAATACCTCATGCGGGTCAGTCATGACAGGGTCCACAGGACCACTTCCTTCAGGGTGACAGCACCAGAGAAGGTTTGGCTCAAGCCAATAACAGCGTGACAGTTCACTTAGCTCGAGGCCTGCGAGCCACTCATGCTTGGCATGCAAGCTGAGATTTGACAATCATCCAAACCAGAAGGCCAGACGCAGACTTGCAGCTGTGAGCGCAGCTGTTATCACACTTAGCAGGAGAGAGGACATGAGACAAGTTGCTAGTGGGGTGCTGAGTGTCTTGGAGAAACGCTGGATGCTAAGAGAAGTGGAAGGAGTTTCGCCTCGGGCCAGGGAAGAATCCTAGGCAGACAGATCCTAAAGCAGACATGTAAAAGCCTGAGCTATCTGAAACAGAGACATCAAGGCAGCGGGGGCCTCAGAGTAAGGCTAGCGAAGCAGGCTAGGTCCAGACTCACAAACCCCCCTAGGCTCCAGCGGACATTGAGTTTCATCCAAGATCAGCGGGATGCCACTGAAGGGCTGGAGGCAGGAAAAAAGAGATTTGGGGTTTCATAGAGGTTGTTCTGAACTTGCAGAGGATGGAATTTAGGTGGGATGGTGCTGGCAGGGAGAGCAGGAGACAAATGAGCTGAGGGTCGGTGTGCTAGCTCTGGGGGAGGGCAGCAAGGATGGTAGAGAATAGAGGGTTGCCAGGGGCATGAGATTCCAGAGTTCACAAGGCACGTGGACCTGGAACAACCACCTGGATTCGTACTGGTCCAGTGTGAGCCTTATAGAAAGGACCGGACGGTGTCAGAGGAAAGACAGGAGAAGATGCACGGGAGTGTGGGACATGTTAGGTGTGGGGCGCATCCTTGTAGTAGTGTCCGGTCGGAGGCTTCGTGATAATGGTTCTAGAATCCAGATGAGGAGAGGGACCTAGAGACATATCCCACAGCGATCTGAAGGCATGGTGATTTTGAAGACACAAGAGGATGATGGGGTGACATCAGAAAGAACAACTTGTGTCAAGTTTTAGGAAAATACAGCAGGTATTGGTTGATCAGGAGAGAGGACAGGAGACAGATGTAGAAATAAGAGAGGACCCAGAAATGAAGAAGAGTCAAGGATCCAAAGTCCTTCAGGGAGAAGAGAAAGGTCAGCAGAGGCAAAGCTGTGGAGGTGTCGAGTGATGTGTACTGGGGCTTTGCTTGTGTGGAAGTGTTTGGTTATCTGCACTGAATCATCAAAGCAGACAGGGAGTTAGCTCAGTGGGTATGCCTTACAAGCATAAAGTCTTGAGTTCAAATCTCCAGCACCCATGCCAAAAAACCTGATCTGGCTGCATGTGCCTGTAACTCAGCATCGGGGGCCAGAGATACGGGCTCCCAGGAGCTCATTGGACAGTTGGTCCAGGCAAATCAGTGAACTTACAGTTCCATAGGAGACCCTGCCTCAAGGCAATAAGGTAGAGAGTGAGAGAGGGAACCACCCAGTGTCTTGCTCACTCACCTGCACTTTCACATGCATGCATCATACAAACAACACAACACATACACATACACAAATGCACAAAAACCACGCTGGATGGCACCTAAAAAATGAAACTGGTCCTTTGGCCTACACACACACACACACCACATGCACCTGCTACACTGGTGCACCTGCACAGGCATGAACACACACACAGAAGCAGACACATACACACACACACACACATACACACACACGCCACTGGTGCACCTGCACAGGCATGAACACACACACAGAAGCAGACACATACACACACACACATACACACACACACCACTGGTGCACCTGCACAGGCATAAACACACACACACACGCACACACACACACACACATACACACACACACCACTGGTGCACCTGCACAGGCATAAACACACACACACACATACACACACACACACACACACACACACACACACACACTCCACACCAGGACCGTTATAGCTGAACAGTGAGCAGAGGCCACACATGAAGAGTAAGTGAGAGGTGAAGAGACAGAGATGCTGTATGTGGGCTGCCTCGTCAAGGGCTTTTCCTGTGAACAAGGAGGGGAAAAAGATACAGGAGGGTAGGGGTTGGAGGACACCCTCCTGGCTTTTGAGATTGGAGAGTGTTGAGCATATTGACCTGGAAGAGTCTTGGAGAGGGGGAGGGATGGAGAGGGTACAGAAGAACACTCAAGCACATTCTGGAAGAGGACGAAGAGGGAGCCCAGGAGGAGACCTTGGCTGTTATCTCCAAGGAAGACGTTCCTCCTAAGAGGAGAAAAGTTCCTTCCAAAGCTTCTGGGACGGAGGTGTGGCCACAATCAAGGCTGTGGTTGCTCTTGTCTCTGCATGCCTTAGTCAGTCGGGATTGGCCATGGTAGTTACAAAGCGGAGGCACCTCTGTTGATAACAAGCTCACTGCATAAGCATGAAGACCTGAGATCAGATACCCAGACCCCTGTCAAAGCCAATCACATCACCATGTGCCTGCAACCTCAGCACCAGGGAGGGATAGGCAGACTCCCCAGATATTTCTGTCCAGCCATTCTAGCCTTAACGGTGAGATCCAGGTTCGTGGGGAGACCTTGTCTTTAAAAGAGTCAGAGGAGGACACTGGCATTGACCTCTGGTGTCTGTAGACATATGCTCACACACACGTGGCACATGCATGTTGCCCCCACCACACACACATGCACATACACACGCACATACACACACACACAGAAGCATGTGCACTTACACACACACCACCCACCCCCACACACATACACACATACACAGAAGTGCACGTGTGCGCGCGCACACTCACACACACAACACATACTACACACACCACCACACACACGCATCACATATACACACACACCACCACACACACACAAAGCTGAGCCATCACCCTTTGTGCCTCACAGACAGGCTGCTTCTGCCAGGACAGTGTCCGTAAATGTCCTCATTCAGATCCAGCTCTCGGGCTCCTTTTGGTGCCAAAACAGGTCCAGGAAAGTCCACTTTGGCTCCAAATAGGGAGGATTAGTTCCACTCCCAGAACACATCCACTTCTGTGCAAAACTGTGCTCTGCCAGTTTTGACATCTGTAGTTTGAAAACCTCGCGGTAGGTAATTAGCGCAGCATGGTAGTGGAAATAAATAGTCTGGTCTGTGGAAGAAAAACGGACATGTGTCCATGGGAATACATGGAAAGACCCAGATGAAACACCATGTCAACTGCTTAGGAAAACCTGATTATCCAATAAATGCTGTTAATATAAACAACCAAAGATGGGGTAGGGAGAAGTGCACCAATACATGGTTCCTTACCCAGAATAAACTGCAAATTCACCAAAATTTGACATGAAAAATAGTGAGACTATAAAGAAAGAAGAAAACATAGATAAGTGGTTTTTTTAAACCTTACAATGAAAGATGCTTTGTAGGCAAAGTGTGTGTATAAGAAAACATGGGGGGAAATGCTCACATCAGCTGGTCTATCTGTCTCCGGACATCAGCTGGTCTATCTGTCTCCGGGATGTATGGCATGCAACAGAATTTATAGATAAGCCCAAAGCTATGAAACTGCCCTCCATAGGAACGGCCCCAATTACACATCCAAGCAGAAATGTAATGGAGGCTGCTGCAGGGATGAGTCTGGGGCTCAGGGGAGAGATCGGAAGCTGGACATATGATTCAGGACTGATCTGCATGGAAGCGCTCTTCTAGGGCCACAGGGATCAATAAGATTACCTAGGGAGAAGATGAAGTCAGAACGCTTGCACTCACCAACACCTCAAGCCAGGAGAGGAAGCAAGAGATCAAAGCTAAGAGAGACAGCATCTGTGGAGAGGAGAGCGAAGCTAAGGTGTCATCCTAGCGTGGCTGTCAGTGCCGTGAGAGGCCCGCCTGGCTTCTGTGTGCACTTTCGAGGAGTAAGAGCCAGACACCAGGGCCTCCAGAGAAGAAAGAAAATGGAGACCACATTTAAGAAACTTCCAGAGAAGTTTGCTGTTGAAGAGGCAAAAGATGAGAAGAGAACAGGGCCAGGAGAGACCTCTTCTAGATCTGAGATACAATTAAAGTGTGCTGACATGCTGACGCGGGCCAACGGGGGATGGAGAAAGGGGCTTAGAGGTGAGGAGGGAAGGGCTTCCATGTAAGCCCGAGGGGGGCAGCTCCCCCTGCGCCTATAAACATGAAAACAGGAGATGGAGAGGGCGTGCAGGTCCACTGGGGACTCAGCGGTAGGAAGGATCTCGTCCATGAATGGTCCTGAATTCTGAGGGGGATAGAAGGAAGTTCATGAAGAGTTAGAGGCTGTAGGAGAGGGGAGGAGAAAACTTATCTAGACTTATCTAGAAAACTTATCAAGACTTATCTAGAAAACTGAAGGGATGCACTTGTATTTAGAAACCATTGGGGTTTTTTTTTTTTTTTTTTTTTTTGTTTTTTTTTTTGGTCATGTTTTATTATTTCTTTTTAATAAGATAAAATCCATATTGGGTTTCACTGCATCCTGAATGAGGTAGCTCACTCAAGGGGACCAGTTGCCCCCACAGAGTTCCTAGGCAGGGGACTGGCAGAGGCTCAACGATGGCTTAGGTGAGGCTGTATTGTCTCCAGCCACATTCAGCTGGCTGTGTGCAAATCCAGTTGATTCATAGGGTCCTTTGCCAGGCAAGTAGAAGAAGGAGAAAGTGGGCAAAACAATCTAAGCACATCTGCAGAAGAGGCAGCGCAAGGATGGATGTGAAATCCATGAGGGTTAAGTTGAAAGGCAAGGGCTTGATATGAGCAATGGGTAAAAATGAGTGAGGTCAGGCTGCAGAGAGAGCTCAGCCAGTGCTTGCCTCACAAGTCTCAGGGCCTGAGCTCGATCCACAGAGCCCACAAAGTAAAAAGCCGGGCATGGCAGCACACACTTGTAATCCCTGCGCTGGCAAGGCTGAGATCTTTGGGGCTTGCTAGCAGACCAGCCTCACCTACTTAGTGAGTTCCAGGCTAGCAAAAGACTATCTCGCAGGCGTGGTCAGGAGGCAGAGGCAGGTGGGTCTCTGTGAGTCTGAGGCCAGCTCACTCTACATAGTGAGTTCCTGGACAGCCAGGGCTGCATAGAGAGACCCTGTCTGAAAAAGAAAAAAAGACGAGGAGAAGACAGAGCGGTCCATACCCGAGAAGTGACAACTGAAGTTGTCCTCTAGAAAAGGAAGAGACACGCCAGCAGTCTGAAGGGCTCGGGGGATGGGTAGACAGCGGTGACAGGACAAGTCCTTTTGCTCTACAACTAGGATGTGGAAGGCGCAGAGATAAGGGCTGATGTGAGTCTGTGAAGGTCACAGGTATTTGTAGGACCATAGGATGGGGGCCCGAGGTGACACATGAGTGACATCTGTCATTGACTCCACTGCAATGCAGAACTTGAGGAGTCTAAACTGCGGTGCCCACCCTGCCTGATCAGCTTGGCTCAGAAGTATTTGATCTGGGAGTGCTGCCCCAGGTGGATGAAGTTCAAGGTGGTGCTCTTCGAGCTGGTGACAGACCCCTTCACAGAGCTCATCATCACCCTGTGCATTGTAGTGAATACCGTCTTCATGGCCATGGAGTTCTACCCCATGACCGACGCCTTCGATGCCATGCTGCAAGCCGGCAACATCGTGAGTGACCTGGTGGCACTGCCCCAGCCATCACTTGGGTGGGTGGCTGCATGCTTTCACTGGTTTGGTATCATTCTGAGAGCAGAGCGGTGGAGCAGCGGTGAGGGTATAGGGACATTGAACTCTGGGCATCAAAGCTGGAGGAGCTGAGCTAAGCTGGAGGAGGTTGCTTTGAGATCAGCAAGGAAAGTGAATGGCAGGGGGTGAGTGGGGGGTGGGGAGCCCTGAGGTAGGACAAGTTACATCCCCTTACAGAACATGGGATTAGCCACTTGTACCATGTAGGTCTTACTGGCCTCTACTCAGGAATGAGGTCAAATGTCACTTCCTCATCAAAGACATCTGTAGAGTGTGTGAGTGTGAGTGAGTGTGTGTGTGTGTGTGTGTGTGTGTGTGTGTGTGTGTGTGTGTTCATACATATCTGCATGGGTCCGAAAGCTAAAGGACAACCTCACATATGTCAGGAGCCTTCCATTTGTTGTTGTTGGTTTTGTGTATTTATATATTCTTTAAGAATTTCATGCAGTATGTTTTTATCATGTTCTCTCCCATCCCCCATCCTCCCAGCCCCATTGTTTTGGAGACAGGGTCACACTGAACCTGGGTCTCATCAGTTCAGCTAGACTAGCTGGCTGATGAGCCTCAGGGGTCCGCCTGCCTCCACCCTCCCAGGGCTGCTATTGCAGGTGTGTGCCATGTGGCCTGGCTTTTTATTTATTTATTTTTTTACAGGGGTTGGGGGGATTAAACTGGGGACCTCCTGCTTTTGTGGCAGTGCTTGGCCAATTGAACCATCTTCCCAGTTCATGCACTTGGTTTTCAGTGTGGTCATTGAAGAGTGGAGGACAGAGCAGGGGACAGAAGGGATGCGCAAACCTGTCTGCCGTGCAGCAAATGCATAAAAGCCTGAACTGTCCTATTTGATGTTACTTTAAATTTGAGCAAGTTGGAACACTCTCTTCTTTCTGTCAGAAAGAGGCCAGAGCCTGTTTGCAGGCCCTTGCGTGGCCTTGATAAAAGCCTGGGAGTGTGAAGCCCTGACCCCAGTCTTTTGCTTTCTCCCTTCCCTGCCTCCCTACCTTGCTGGCTTTTGTTGTCTGACGCTGATCTCCTTTAAAGGCCAGAGTCCTGTCCTGTGTAAGGCAACTGAAGAACTTCAAAGCAAAAGGGAATCTTAAGAGACCGCAGATTGCTGATCTGAGTCCCTGCTATTTGTTCACGATTCTCTGCCTGAGAAATACCCAAGTGTTAACTCCCACTGTGCCCAGTACACAGACAAGGAAACCGAGGCGTGGGGAGGGTGTGTCGCTTATCCAAGCTTACGTAAGCTAGGAAGCGGCTGAGCTGGTATCTGTATCTTAGTCTGTGTTTTCTCACAACCCACACATTTTAACACCTGAACAACCAGACTGACTCTTCTGACACAATTATACAGTGAAGTTTATTCTTTTTGTTTGTTTTTTGAGACAGGGTTTCTCTGTGTAGCCTTGGCTGTCCTGGACTCACTTTGTAGACCAGGCTGGCCTTGAACTCACAGTGATCTGCCTGCCTCTGCCTCCCAAGTGCTGGGATTAAAGGGGTACGCCACCACGCCCCGGCTCCAATGAAGTTTGTTCTAATGGCTATTGCTTGCTCTGTACCCACCACCACTAGGACAGAGGGGCACCCCAGCCTGAGACTGGAGGGAGTTAGATCCCGGCACCCACATAAGTACAAGTGGGCAGGCGTGTTGGCCCACATGTAACCCCTGCACTCGGAAGGTTTAGATCAGAGTCCCTGACCTGGGGAGTGAAGGGATCAGAGAGCCCTGGGCTCAAGCGAGAGACCTGCCTCGATGTACAAGGTGGAAGGTGAGCGAGGAAGACTCTCCGTGTCAACCTCTGGTCTCTATGTAGAGTGATGCACATCCGTGCACTAACACAAGCATGCCCACACAGTGTATCCTATCCATGGGCGTGTGCGCACACACACACATGAGGGACGCAGATTGGAAACCTGAGTTCTAATGTGTGTTCTCTGAATATCAGTGGCCCAGAAAGAAACTCCCATCTACAGTACTCAAGAAAAAAAATCAAAGGATTTGCTGTTTTCTTCCTTTTTTTTTTTTTTTTTTTTAAATGCTGTTGCTTTAAGACAGGATCTTGTAGTCAAGCCCAGCCTGGCCTCAACCCCGAGAGCCTCCTGCCTCAGCCTCCTGCAGGCTGGGGTTGCAGGCATGTGCCACCACACCCAGCATGCTTTGCTACCTGGTAAGCAAGATTCTTTTCCTGCTGCCCTTGAGGTCATTGTCCATGAGGCAAGGACCTCACAGCAGCAGACCCTTGTCCCCACCCCAGGTCTTCACGGTGTTTTTCACGATGGAGATGGCCTTCAAGATCATCGCCTTTGACCCCTACTACTACTTCCAGAAGAAGTGGAACATCTTCGACTGTGTCATTGTCACCGTGAGCCTGGTGGAGCTGAGCATAGCCAAGAAGGGCAGCCTGTCTGTGCTTCGGACCTTCCGTCTGGTAATTGTCTTCTCTTGGCCACTTGAGGAAACTCCCACTCAGGCTCAGAGAAGCTGATCCCTGGGGGACGGGCACTGCGACTTTTGGGGGAACCATCCAGTTCCTCGCACCCCTCCTGTTTTTGTGGGAGTGAGGCAGAGCATGGTTCCGAAGAGCCGAGAGAGCAGGAGACACAGTTGGGCAATTACAGCTTTTCACATGTTTCCTCTCTTTGTGCCTCCGTCCCCTGTTTGCACCAAAATGGGCACCTGAACAGCACTCTATTCTTCTGTCAAACAGCAGGCCAGCAATGGCATCCCATTTCTGAAGATGTGGCTGAGCCGTACTGCTACACCCTTGATATAATGAGACTCATTTTATGCTCCCAAGTCTGAGAGACTATTGGGTTTTTGTTTGTTTGTTTGTTTTTAAGTTTCCAGGATAAGACAGAGACATATGGTCGTTAACTGATGAACCCAGTGTCTCCAGCATCCAGGACAGTGAGCTAGTGTCTGACCGTAAGCTGAGTCTCAGTTCTGTTTCCCCCCCCCCCCCCCCCCCAGCAAAAGGCCTTCTTTCATTTCTTGGTTGCCCAAATCAGAGCCCACCCAACAAAAGCCTGCCTCCTCTTAGCCTCTGCCCAGGCTCTTCCCCAAACTCAGCTCCAGGGCGCCCTCTACTGGAAGCGTTCCTCTACTCAGTCACTGGTCTCCGTTGTCAGCCAAACCTGTCAGAGTCCAGGGGAGTCTGAGGTCACTGGTGTTAAATCCCCAGGTCATCTGGAGGATGGCTGGGAGTTTCACTGACTCCTGGAAGCAAGCGAGAGGCAAGCTTGGGGAACTGGTGTGGCCATTCCCAGGATACGTCATAGCATGTTCACAACTAGAGCCCGTGGACACTGTGTCCTTTGGAGACTCTACCAGGTAGTTCCTCACTCATGTTCTTGTGAGAGGGAGGCAGGGCTGCATCTCCTACCCATCTACCCTCTTATTTTAACATGCCAATCAAGTCACAATTCCCTAGCCACACCCCCCACTCTCAAGGGTAGGCCTGAGATTTCATAGTCTATCAGCATTATTAGCCTATCCATGCGGGCAAAGCCTAGTACCTCTCTCTGTGCCCACCCTGAACTGTGTGCATTCCTGGGTAAAAATACACAGCCCAGACCATCAGTTTTATGGTTTTTGTGAACAGCTTTTAGCTTTCAAAACTGCTTTAAATTTCAGAAAAGTCAAGCACGGAGCATACAATGCCCCCCATAAGCGCTCCCCCAAAACTAACAAGAGCCTATCTTATGACCACCTTCAACTGGTGAGGGGCATTTGTCACAGATAGCTCCCAGTGGATTCCCCTTGATCTGAGAATCAAGTTTGAAGTCCTTACGATGGCGATGGCGTGCAAGGCTCCAGCAAGCCCTGCCCCTTCTGTCCCACCAACTTTTCTCCAGCCACAGGCCTCCCCACTCCTCCTCTGCCTCAGACACTTGTCTTCACCTGTCCTCAACCCTCTGGGCTCAACTCTTCCGTCCTCATGCAGGGCTCCCACGTGCTAGTACCTGACGCTGGGCTCGCTCTCCAGACCAAGCAGCTCTCCTCAGATTACAGTGCTATCCCAGGGCAGTCCATAGAGCTAAAACCAGAATTTTCCTTCCTGGCATCCTACCAGACTCTAAGCACAAGCCCATATGTAAGAAGGGACGCAATAAAATTTGTTGATTTTGTTGGGGAAAGGACGAAAGGAAAGGAGAAGAAAAAAGAAAGAAAGAAAGAAAATCCCGTGCAACCCTTCTTGCACTTTCTCCCATGCCACCGCTTGCCTTGACAGGATTTTAGGCATGCTGCCTTACCCTGTGCCGCTGTCTTAACTACTGCAGCTTTGAACATGTCTGTGTCTACAAACAGCTGCCCAAGGTGGTGGTTCATCCTTCGTTGCCACCTTGACTGCATTTAGGATCACCAAGAAGACACGTGCTTCAGGGGGATTTAACAGAGGAGGGAGGGAGGGCTCCCCTGGTCCCATTGGGGGGTGGGATGGGGTCAGACAGAACAAAAAGGAGGAAGTAAGCTGAGCAGCAGCAGTCCCCTCTCTCCACTGAGGACTCTGCCATCTCTGCCACCGTGCTTCCCAGCATAATGGACTGTGTTCCTAAACTCTCTTAAGATTCTTCCTGCCAGGGATTTAATTACAGAAATGAGAAGAGTAACTAACACACCCACCTGGCTTTACTCTAAGAATATCCTGGCCCCTGCTCTTCCGTTATAACTTGAGAAACAGCTATGTCCACAGCAACACGGACACAAAACTCTTGTGTCTTCTCTTTCTTCGGACTGCAATAATGTAGCAGGCAGTTTGGGAGGAGATGTAAACTTTCTATTATGTAACCATCTGATCTATACAGGCAACAACATTTCATCAGGCCTTCAAGTTTTGTGATTTTTCTGTCCTTTTCTCCACACAGATTTTATATATTTTGAACCAGTCTTTGCTAATTTTAACCAGCATTTTGATAGTTAATATTTTTGTACCCAGAAGTCCCCTTTCTTAATTCTAGTGGAGTCTTTTAGATTTTTCGACAGAATCATGTCATGTGCAAACAATACATTTTGTTTTGTTTTGTTTTGTTTTGTTTTTCTAAACCTTGGGCCATTTGATTCTTCTTCCTATGTGACTGTGCTGGGTAGGACATGTAGTACCTAGCTGAAAAGAAGTCTTACTAACAGATGGCCTTGTGTTCTTGACTGTAGAGAGAATATTTCCAACATTTCAAGAAGTCTGACATTTTTGCAGATTTTTCTTTAATGGAAAACTTATCATGGATAGATCTATAATTTTATTAGACCACTGTTCTGCATGTGATTAATCACAATAATAATTAACAATGATGTATTGCATGTTTTAAAATCTTACAAGAGAAAATTCTAAATGTTCTCACACACACACACACACACACAAAAGACAAGTGTTGAAGGTGACATATATGCTAAGTATCCTAATTTGATCTTTACACATATACACACAAACAGAAACATCACCCCTTACATATAATTTCCCATTTCAAAAAAAAAAAAAAAAAGGCATCAGATCTATTCTCCCCTAAAAGAAAAAAAAATCACATTAAAATAACCATATAGGGGACTGGAGAGACAGCTCAGTGGTTAAAAATATGTGCTGCCATTGCAGAAGACCCAAGTTCAGTTCTCAGCAGCCACAGTAAGTGCTCACAGCCCCTTGTAATCCAGGTTCCCCGGGGGCCCTGCGCCTTCTCCCGGTCTCCACTGGCAGCTGCACTTACACGCACGTACCCACACACAGACACATTATTAAAAAACAAAATTGAGTTTTTAACTGCTGAATCTATACATTCATAGAGTAAACCCAACTTGTTTGTGATGCATTTTTAGTAAAAAATGAATACGTTTAACAAATTTAAATAAACAGAAAGGTTTAATTTGCTAATAATATGTAAGATTTTTGCCTCTATTTTGATGGGTTCGCCTATAGGCTTTCAAATTTTATATAATCCTTCCCAGGTTTTAGTAGCAAGAGTATGCGGGGGGGGGGGGGGGGGGGAAAGCTGAGAAATATTCCTTTTTAATGCAAAATCTCAGTGTGGTTTTGGAGTCACTTGTTCCTTGGGAGTTTGACAGGGCTCTAGGGGAAGGCATCCACGGGGTCAAGATTTCCCTTAGCGAGCTGATTTCCCTGGTACTATGAAGTGAGTCAGGCTTTATTTCTCAAGCTGGTTCTGGTAAACTGTTTTGAATTGGACTCACCTTGTCTAGGTAGTCAACGATACTGCCGTGAAGCTGTGGGCGCCCTTTTCTTTTTTGTTAGGGTCTGTGTCAGCTGCGGCTGTGCCGTGCCTTGCTCGGCGATGATGACTCGTGCTTGCTCTCGTTGTTTTTCACCAGTCTTGTCAAGAGCCATCAATTTAATTATCTTCTTCAAAGACCCAGCTCGAAGCTCGTCGATCCTATCTGCATCATTGATGTTTTCCGATTTCAATTAATCTCTCATCTTATCTTAATTACATTCTCCTTCCTACATATTTTGTTCTAACCTTTTTAACATACAATTTTCAGTCTATTTTTCTTATTATATTCATGTAAGTCTTCTATTTCCTTCTAAGAACTGCTTTAATCTGTCAATTTTTCTTTGTTTGGTTCTAAATATTTCCCAATTTCAACTTTGATTTATCCTTGGACTCAAAGGTTAATTAGAAGTACGGTTCTTCATTTCATAACGTGTGTGGGTTTCTTGTTGCGCTGTCGGGTTTTGGCTCTGTTGTACTAAAGTCAAATCGTGTATGTTATAGATTTTAAGGCTTTACATTCTATCCATAACTTCTCCTTGTCTGAGTGTATGGGAAATATCCCCACACACTTAACTAGGATGTGTCTTCCGCACTGCCTCTATGCTGCGGGTACAGAAACTTTATGACGTGCTGCGTTTTATATCCTGGCTTATTGTTTGTCTCCTGCTTGTTATAGCAATTACTAAGAAAGCAGTGCTTAAAAATATCTCTGCTGTGATTACAGTGTATACGTGGCCTGCGTGGTTCTGCCTTGAGTCTGGATTATCAGGTGCACACGCATTTTAAGTTTTATACCTTCCTGGTAAAGTCAGACTTTTATTATTAAGAATAACCTTCTTTGTGTTTTAGAAATGATTTCACCTTTTTGAAAAACACAAAGCCTATTTGTCTTGGCAGTAATTAAAAAGCCTGCTTTCTTCTGGTTTAGAGTTTGCTGAATGTATTTGTATCCACGCGTTTACTCACAGGCTTTGTGTGCCTCTTGCAAACCACATACAGTCAGCTTTGGGGTCTCCACTCTGCCCTGGCAATCCAGTCTTTATCTTTTAGCCAAAGCACTAGGCCACCTAGGTCAAGGTAAATACTGATGTATCTGTACACCTATCGTGTCTTGATCTGGCTCTGTCCTCTCTTCCAGCATCTTTCTTCCCTCTTCCCTTCCCTTCCCCTGTCTCTCTTACACTCCCACTTACTCACCAGAGAGTGAATAGCCTGCTTTCTTCTTTCTTTCTTTAAATAGTTAATGTAGAAGTTAGAGTATCAATAGTTGGCTTAGTCAAAATCAAATGTTGGCTAAATCTTTATTTTCTTCCAGGACAACAGCATTTTATAAGAATTATCTGTTTCCAACTTTTAATCATATCAAGCATTTTAGTTTTATATCTTGTTTTAATTGGGAGCTATACTCAATGACAGAGAGCTTATATGACACAAGGATCTGGGCCCTACACAAGGTCCTTTTAAAAAAATACCAGTAAGTAGAGAGCTGGAAATCAGTAACTGGATCTGGTGAAGTTGTGTTTCTTACCAGTATTAGTCTGGTGCAGGTCTCATGGCTCTCACTGGGCTCCTAAAGAAGGGACCTTGCTTGCTGCTCCTGAAGATGTCTTGCAGTTCTCAGAGTTTGCCTCCCACTTATGGAAAATAGGGCAGCAGGGGTTTCTAAGCTCTGTGATATCAAGATCTTTTTCACTCAAGGCTCCTGGCTCACCATGCAGTATCACACACTTTAAACCCTTAACTGGCTACAGGTCTGAATTGTGGTATACCCTCAAGTTCCTTCTATGACAAAATTCTCAATTCTTTCCTTTCCTGCTCCAGGCCTTTCTTTCTGGTAAGGCCTCACTAGTGTAAGCGTGACTTAAATGCCTCTTTTCTTAGAAAATTTAACTCATTTTCAGTACCCAAAGATGTGATCCCGTTGGCTAGTGTTGGTTATTAGAAGCCGCGTGCTTTCCCAAATCTTTACTAGAACCTCCGGGTTCTATCGCTTTCGTTTCTTATAAATTAGTAATCTATTTCCAAATCGTGTGACTGTCTTAGACTATCTTGACAAACACAGTCAGTCACAAACTGACACTCAAATACACGATGTCTCTCTTTGGGTTTGGGTTTCGAGATGGGGTCTTTAGTGCAGGCCTCCAGCTTGCTCTGTAGGTGAAACAACTGTGAACTTCCTTCCTCCACCTCCCGAGTGCTAGGAATATGGATGTGCACCCCCATGCCTGGGTTATGAGATACTGGGGATCAAGCCTAGTGTTTTGAGCGTGCTAGGCAAGCACTCCGTCCATTGGCCTTCGTCTCCAGCCTCCCAACTCTAATGTCATGGATGACCGCTCAGGAAACTCATGATCTACCTTGTTATTATGGCAACCAGTGTGCTTGCCACTGAATAGCAGCGGAAACACTTCCCAGGCCTTTTTCTATCAGTTTTCTTGCTGTTCTCAGTATGTCCACAAAACCAGTGGCACACACTCTGTGCTTTTGAAATGGCAGCATCTCTTTTCAGTGAACCAATTTCTTCACTATTCAAAATAAATACAATTAGTTTCAGCCACACTCCTGAGCCTGTGGAGTGACATCGCATGTGTGATGTTGGTTGCAGAGTTTGCTGCAGGGGGTGGTGTGGATTTCCAGATTGTTCTATCTCATGATATCCCCACCTCAGTGGGTGGCTTCTGTGGTGGCTGCAGAAGAGGCAGAGAGCATAGAGGGTGTCTCGCCTGGGCCTGGAAGCATTATGCACTAAGCTGCCTCCATCTCCAACCCAACCATCAAACCCAAAAGCACAACTCCAGGCATTTGCAAGTGACACCAGAAGCTGCCTTCCTTTGCATCTGAAGGGAAGAAAATCTTCACAATTGTGTAAATTTTGAATGAAGTGCTAACTTTATCTATTCATTACTGATAGACTTAAGGTTTTTATTGCCAAATGTTTTCTCTAATATTTGGTGGAAAGAGACACCAAAGAAGAACCCAATATAAGCGATCAGGTACCCCTGTCTTCTGATATTTATCACATTACAAGGCCTGTTTTATCATCATGGTGACCTCCTCCATAGAGACCAGACCTGCTTTTCACTCTATTTTAGAAAGAACGCGTCATCATTAAAGTACAGCACATAAATCGGGTGTGGGCATCCACCTGTGAGCCCAGTGCTGGGGGTATGTAGATAAGAGAGTTCCTCGGACAGTGAGTTTAAGACCAAAGTTTAAACCCAGAGGGAGAGATAGAGACAGAGACAGAGACAGGGAGACAGAGAGACTGAGAGACCAAGAGGAAAGAGAGAGAGAAAGAAGAGGGGAGAAAGAAAGAAATATGAAAAAAAGATAAAGAAAGGAAGTGGAAGGGAGGAGAGAAAAGAAGTTTAAGAAAAGAAATTGACTTCAAGTCAGTTCTAGCCAAAAAATTGCCCACTGCTTCCCGCTGGCCTATTTCCCTCAGAGTGAAGTTTTTATATTAAATCTGAGATTAAAGAAGTGCTGTATTAATGATAAATCAATATTAAGTACCTACCAAAATAACTGCTTATAAATTGTTGCATGATTTGAAGAATTTTTTTGGTCATGATGCTAAGCTGGACAAGGACTGTGTAGAACAATTGGCTGTGGGGAGTGTGGCCAGAGGCTGGGGAGTGTGGACAGTGGACCAGAGGCTGCTGGTCTCCTTTGCTCACTCAGGCATCAGCAGGAACCAGCTGCCTGGCCCTTCAGCCCCCGCAGCACACACTCCCTCATGTGTGCTGACCTGATCGTGGGGGACTCCAAACCCAGACATTTCTGGAACACAAGTGGGCAGGTTCTGGTTATTGTTTATTTTGTCTTTTATAACAACAAAAGGTAATAGAAGACGACTCAGTTCATGTCCTAGGTTGAGGAGTAGACACAGTTTGCTTATAATTTTACAAGAGATTAATATTGACAATTAATCTCACTAAGGGGACTCTAATAGTAATCTCTAACTCTTATCTAATGAAAGCAGGAATTTTCTTAGCCAAGTCCAAAAAGGTGGATGTAAATGCCTAACACAGATATAGATAGATGATAGACAGATAATAGATAGAATGATAGATAGATAGATAGATAGATAGATAGAATGATTGATAGATAGATAGATGATAGGTAGGTAAGTAGGTAGACGGATAGATGGATGGGTGGGTTGGTGGGTGGATGAATGGATTGATAGGCTAGATAGATATAGATAGATAGATAGACAGACAGACTGTGTGTGTCTGTGTGTGTGTGTCTATGTGTGTGTCTGTGTGTGTGCACACATGTGTGTGTTCATATCTATGTGTTCATGTGGAGTAACTGTATGTACACATGTGTATGCTTGTCAAAACCAGAGTCCAACATCACATGTCTTCCTTAATCACTAGCCACATTACCATCTTTTTTCCTTTTATTGGAAATACATTTTTTTTCTCACATAATATACCCTGATTACAGTCCCTCCCCCCTTTTTCTTCCATCCAGATCCATTTGTGTCTCTCATTAGGAACAAACAGGCTTCTAAAGGATAATAATAAAACGTAAGGAAATAAAGTAAGCCAGGCACGGTAGCATACACCTGTAATACCAGCACTCAGGGAGGTAGACGCAAGCAGATCTCTGTGAAATCAAGGCCAGCCTAGTCTACAAAGTGAGTCCATGACAGCCAAGGCTACACAGAAAAATCCTGTCTTGAAAAAAAGGAAAATATGATAAGATAAAACGAAACTATCACATTGGAGTTGGACAAGACAAAGAGAAGACTCAAGTGTCAGAAAAACCACTCAGTCACACACTCAGGAGCCCCATAAAAACACTAACCTAAGACCACAATCTCTACACAGAGGGCCTGGTGCAGACCCCTGCAGGCCCTGTGCATGCTGCCTCAGTCTCTGTGAGTTCGTATGAGCTCTGATTGTGTTGATGTAGAGGGCCTTGGTGTCCTCTATCAGCTCTGGCTCTTACACTCCTTCTGCCTCCTCTTGCACAGAGTTCTCTGAGCCCTGAGGGGAAGAATTTGATAGAGACTGAGTGTCCCGAGCTCTCTCGAGCTGTGCCTAGTATCTGGCTGTGGATATCCATATTTGCTCCCATCTGCTGCTGGAGGAAGCTTCTCTGACGATGCTTGAGCAAGGCATTGATCTATAAGAACAACAGGTCCACATGGCTGCTTCAGCCAACTGAGCCTGGAGTTCACCATTGCAGCTAGGCTGGCTGGCCTTGCCTCCCCAGTGCTGGGGCCACAGGTGCTCACCACTGCACCCAGTTTTCATATGGGCGCTGGGGGTTGAACTTAGCTCTCCATGTCTCTGCGGCAAGTACTTTACCAGCTAAGCCATGACCCCATGACCCCATTCCCACAATGGAAACTCTGACTCTCCATCCTGTCCACAAGAAGAGGGGCTCACCCACCTTTCTCCACATGCCCCACAGACCGGTTAAGCCCCATGACTAGGCCTCAGTAAGGCAGGGAGGTTGGTTGGCCAATCCAATGACCGTGTGAATTCTGGATCCATGAAATCATACTTGGTGTGTCAGAGTTAGTGGCAACAACGGATGCTGTCAACTCTGCCAAGGTACAGAAAGCTCTAAAAAGTTAACCAATGTGTGTCCGATGCAGTGGGCCTTACCTTAAGCAAGGGAGGCTAGCCCCTCTTCAGGTCAGATCTTCCGGTAAGTCCCCATCACAGCTAAACTCATGTCGGAAGGCAGGCCTATGTCCAGGGAGGAGCCAGCCTATGGCTGTGAAACAGATAGAAGTGACAGGCTGACCTCTCCAGGGTGCGCCCTCTGGACTTGGCAGTTGCTGGAGGACATTTCAACTTAGGGACCCCTGGAAGGTGGTCAAGGAAAAGGTTTTGAAAGCAGCCTCTAATGCCCTGCCCCCAAACTCGTGAGCTGCCTTGGTTTGGTTTCCAGCCAAGACTTCTGTTATAAAGTAGTGAGGAGAGCAACCAGGCCCTCAGACACAGTCTCTTTTCCCCACAGCTTCGAGTCTTCAAGCTGGCCAAGTCCTGGCCGACCCTGAACACACTCATCAAAATCATCGGGAACTCCGTGGGGGCCTTAGGCAACCTGACCTTCATTTTGGCCATCATCGTCTTCATCTTCGCCCTGGTTGGAATGCAGCTCCTCGGGGATGGCTATGGGTGCACCAACGGCACCGCCGTGTGGAGGAATGAGACACTCCGCTGGCACATGTGTGATTTCTTCCATTCCTTCCTCGTCGTCTTCCGGATCCTCTGCGGAGAGTGGATTGAGAACATGTGGATCTGCATGCAAGTCAGTGAGACGACCATTTGCCTCGTCCTTTTCTTGACCGTCATGGTGCTGGGCAACCTGGTGGTGAGTCTTTTGTTTTGTTTTGGTTTGGTTTGGTTTTTTCAAGATAGGGTTTCTCTGTGTAGCCTTGACTGTCCTGGACTTGCTTTGTAGACCAGGCTGGCCTCGAACTCTCAGCAATCCCCCTGCCTCTGCCTCCCGAGTGCTGGGATTAAAGGTGTGCGCCACCACAGCACAGCCAATAAAGCATTTGCTGTGAGGCCAATCCCTAGAAACCATGGTTCTTTGTTTCTTTGTTTGTTTGTTGTATTTAAAAAACAAAACAAAACAAAAAAACCAAAACCAAAAACAAAACACCAGCACTGGGGAGGTAGAGACAGTCCCTGGGACCTGCTGACCAGCCAGCTTCACCTATTTAGTGAGTTCCGAGCAAGTGAGAGACCAGCCTCAAAAAACGAGCTAGATTGCTTCTGAGGAATGACAGCAGCACAGGGGCTGTCCTCAGGCACCCAACGCCACACTGATTCACACACTCACACACACACTCATTCGCACACTCACACACACTCATTCGCACACTCACACACACACTCTTGGCTGACTGGAGTGCCTTCAAACGTATCAAAGTCACGTGAGACACGCCCTGGGAAGTGTGAGGGCTTCAGGGCCCAGCCTGGCTTTCTAGGAGCAAGCTTGTAGACAGAGCAGGAAAACCCCCTTCTAGCTTTTTCTAGACAAATGACTCAGGACTAGGGAGTGACTTTCCCAAGCCCTAATTTGCTTAAAACCAAGAAAGCAGTGCTTACTCATGGGTGTATGAGAAGGACTAAATTACAGGGGTGACACGTGCAGATTTCCTGGTGCAGTATCTACGAACTCAATGAATGGTGGCCGCTCATTGTCACAGGAAAGTTTCTCTCCTGGTCTCAGGCACTCAAGTGATTTTCTTCAAGAGAATAAAACTGCTCTCAGCTTGTGTCTGGAGAGCGAGACGAGCTGGGTAGTGCCCAGATGGCTGCATCATTTCCGTCTGCTCCCAGCCTTTGGGGGAAGTGCCTCTGGAAATCCAATTAGTACCACCCCCCCTTCTCCATCCCAGCCAAACTCCTCAGCCCATCCCCCACCCCCTCCACCCATGTGTGTCTGAGCCTCCTAGACACTGGTGGTCTCTGTGAAGGGGAGGTGTGAGCTTCTGAGGCCCCCTTTCTTACGCAAAAGGGACCGAGACCTCTGGAAGTCAATCCACGTGTATCTGTAGTAAAGATTTGAGGGAGCTCAGCTGAGAGGATAAAAACACATTCAGGCACGTATCCCTGAGGCACAGATGCCTTCTGCTGATCCTTAGTGGTAGACCCCTCTGTGGCTCATCATCACCCCAAATGTCCCTTTGCTACCCAGGATGACCGCCCTGTGGTGAGGTATATGCTTAGCTACCTCATCTGCACGGACAGGGTACCCAAGGCAGCCTCAAAGTTCTCCTCAGCTGTGTCCAGGGTGTTCATTCTGCCAAGACTCACGTCCTCCAGGTGGGCAGGCCATGGGAGGCCTAAGTGATCAATGCCAGTGAAGAGCCCCTGTGATTGATGGTCACCTTGGTGGCACTTAGAATCACCTAGGAGACACACACCTCTGGATGTGCCTGTGCGGACATTCCCAGAGAGGTTTTACTGAGAAGGGAAGAGCCACCTCAATGTAGGTGACACCATCCCATGTGCTAGGGTCCTACACTGAATAAGCAGGAGGAAGAGGAAACACCAGCACCCATCTCTCTCTACCTCCCAACCGCCGATGCCAACTGATGGGTGAGTCTTCCCTTCCGTCCCTTCTCCTAGGTGCTCAACCTTTTCATCGCCTTACTCCTGAACTCCTTCAGTGCGGACAACCTCACAGCCCCAGAGGATGATGGGGAGGTGAACAACTTGCAGGTAGCACTGGCCAGGATCCAGGTATTTGGCCATCAGGCCAGTCAGGCTATTAGCAGTTACTACAGAAGCCACTGCCGTCTCCGCTGGCCTAAGGTGGAGCTCCAGCTGTGGGTGAAACCCAGACTCAGTGGCTCCAAAGCTGAGAACCAGGTTCCTACAGATGCTGTCAATGCTGCAGTGGGGAACCCGGAAAAGCCAGCTCCTGGTGGCCCCAAGGAGGACCACGGGGACTTCATCACCGATCCTCATGTGTGGGTCTCTGTGCCCATTGCTGAGGAAGAATCTGACTTCGACGAGCTAGAAGAGGAGATTGAGCGCGGTTCTCAGAGCTCCTGGCAGGAAGAGAGCCCCAAGGAAGAGGTAAGGGCTGTCTTCAGTGGACAGATGGCCACAGGAAATTGGGGCTGGGAGTTTGGGTAGGGAGTGATTCTAGGCAGAAGAGAAGTTTTGACAACTAGGCATCATTAGTTAGTTCTCTCACTGCTGTGACGCGTGCCTGAAAAAGCAGCTTTAGAGGGGGAAGGACTCGTTTTGGCTCATGGTTTGAGGGTCCATCAGTCCACCGTGGTGAGCATGACATAATCACACTGGGTCACAGTGATGGAGCAGAGAGAGATGAACTCTGGTAGCCAGCTCACTTCTCCTCATTATCCAGTGCAGGACCCCAGCCAACAGGGTCTTCCTCCCCGACCCCACCCCACCCCTGCGTCCCCAGAAGACACACCTAGAGGTGTGTTTCCATGGTGGTTCAGAAGCCGGCCAAGTAGATTAACCATCAGAGAGACTCTCCAGCATCAGGGGGACAGAGCTGTGAGCTTCCGGCAAGCCAGGCCTAGGCAACTCAGCCAACCAGAAGCTGGAGCGTGCCTGGCATTCCAGAGTAGGTACCACCTCACCACAGCAAGGCCTGGAGGAAAAGGTCAGCATCCTGAAGGATGCAAGTGGGTGCAGAGGCGGTGAGTGGGCCCCAGACCATGGTACTTGCCATCACATTGTCTGTCACACAGCCGCCCTTGCTCTTACATGAGCTGCAGAGGGCATGCCCCCAGCACCAGGATGTCATCAGAAAGTAGGCTCATCTCACCCCCACCAGAACAGGAAAAGCCCTGCTCACTCTATGACACCTTTACTGACTTTTTTTTTTCCAGACAAGCAATGTTAGGAGGAAATGATATTTCCTTCAGAACCAGACTTTAAGGCACCCTGAGTCCTTCTGATAATGCATATCTCTCAATACCTCGCACAGGTCCCTAGTGCTTGAAGCCGATACATCAGCCCTCATTAACCTTGGTGGCTCAGGGAATCCATTCTGTTCACTGAGGGGTACAGGGATCCCTGGGGGTCCCTAGGAACACTCAGGGCTGCTGGCCAGGCCTCTAAAGCTATGCCTTGCATCTACAGCTCTCTCACGGCCTTTCTCCTCTCCAGCTGTCCTTTGCATCCCAGCAGCTGCCATTATCAGCTATCATTTTCTAGGTTCCTTTGTGTGACTGACAGCCGAGGCCAGAGTGTCACCTCCCGGGAGTTGTCTGCCACTTAGGGGCATGTTCAGTTACTTTGGGGGTCCTTGGGATAAGAGTGCTCCAAATGATCTTAGTTCATAGCCAGGGTGACTTCTGGCAAAGCCGTGGCCATGGCTATGTCTATAGAGGCAGATCTCCTCCAATGTGCCATGGCTGTGTCTATGGGGCAGATCTCCTCCAATGTGCCATGGCTATATCTATGGAGGCAGATCTCCTCCAATGTGCCATGGCTGTGTCTATGGAGGCAGAGCTCCTCCAATGTGCCATGGCTGTGTCTATGGAGGCAGAGCTCTTCCAATGTGCCATGGCTGTGTCTATGGAGGCAGAGCTCCTCCAATGTACCATGGCTGTGTCTATGGAGGCAGATCTCCTCCAATGTGTCATGGCTATGTCTATGGAGGCAGAGCTCCTCCAATGTGCCATGGCTGTGTCTATGGAGGCAGAGCTCCTCCAATGTGCCATGGCTGTGTCTATGGAGGCAGAGCTCTTCCAATGTGCCATGGCTGTGTCTATGGAGGCAGAGCTCCTCCAATGTACCATGGCTATATCTATGGAGGCAGATCTCCTCCAATGTGTCATGGCTATGTCTATGGAGGCAGAGCTCCTCCAATGTGCCATGGCTGTGTCTATGGAGGCAGAGCTCCTCCAATGTACCATGGCTGTGTCTATGGAGGCAGAGCTCCTCCAATGTACCATGGCTGTGTCTATGGAGGCAGAGCTCCTCCAATGTACTGTATAGACATCAATATAGTTAGTAATCAGGAAAACACAATGAGGTAACTCTCACCTTGTTGATTTTGCAGATGAAACACAAAAGATCAGAAAGATTAGATAGGTTTCCTAAGGTCACATAGCTGCAAATGGAGTCAGGAATTACATACAGACCTATGGCCTCCACGCTTACTTCCTATACATGTATATGTGCATGCAAGGTACATGTGTGAGGACTTTAGCTCTGGAGGCTTGTCAACATGCAAAAGCTCTTTAGATTCTGACTGAAATTGGCTCGGTTACCCAGATGGGCCCTCTCTCGCCAGCAGGAACAGCTGCCGCAAGTCCACCAGGCACCCAGGAGCTCAGGCTCTGGGTTGTCCTCTGAGGACCTGGCTCCGTACCTGGGTGAGAGCTGGAAGAGAGAGGCTACCCCTCAGGCCCCTGCCGAGGTAGGTGTGTGAACCTCCCAGAGAGGTTCAACAGCCGCACGGGTACTGCTGGTGCTGTCGGAGGATGAGGGCTGGGCAAGGCTGCAGCCCACTGCAGGACCTCCTCTTTAAGCCTCTGCCAGCCTCTGGGTAATCACACCACGCCACATTGCTGAACCTCACCCCGAGCTAGACGTAAGAGAGGGAAGAAAGAGTGTGGCTCCCCAGGCTGTGGGACCTAAGGCCAGCTCCTGCTCTCTAAACCTCCGTGCCCTCCCTCGTCTGTACAGCTGTGTGGCAGTGCCTGTTCACTAAGGTTATTTGGAAGCTTAAATGAGAAGCTGCTCGTCAAACGTTCAGTCTCTGTCTGAAATGGAGTAAGTGCCCAGAAAATGACAGCCAAGAAAAAAAGGGAAACAAAAGACCAGAGTCAAACGATCTTTAAGAGGCAACGTGAAAGTTGGAGGTGTTTCCTGGGTGAGGGAGTCTTCCTGCAGATGCTCCCCCTCTTTCTTTTGTCCACACCATCCTCTCGAGCCAAAAACAGCCTGGGGTGGAGGGGGGCCTGTCTACAGGTGCATAGTGAAGTGACAGCCTCACAGAAACCGAGCAGGGAGAACTCTCAGCTGTAGGATGCTGGAGGAGGTAAAAATAGCCCGCGGTGTCACTTACAAATCCCGGGGGAGCGTCTATGTGCAAAGAGATAGCTATTAGGAGCCGGTGTCTTGGGGCAAGAAAGATGGTTCATTCGGTAAGGTGCTTGACGGGCATGGATGAGGACCTGGCTTTGCACCCCCAGCACCCATGTAAAAAGCTGGGCTCGGCAGTGCACCCCTAAAATCCCAGTGCTGTTGGGCGAGAGGCAGAGATGAGGACTGGGGTGAGTGGGTCCTGGTGCTTAGCCAATCTAGCCAAGTTAGTGGGCTTCATGTTCAGTGGGAGAGCCTGCCTCAAAAACAAAATGTGGAGAGTGACTAAGGAGGACAGCTAATGCTAGCCTCAGGCTTTTACCCACACATGCGTGTGAGTGCTCGTGCACACGGTCAAACACATACACACTGCACAAGCACATATGTACACATATACACAGGCACACAGGCACCACATATTCAGTATTTTTTTTTTTTTTTTTTTTACTGTCACTCTAAGAAACTCAAGACTTTAACTTGACACCTCAGCCTCAAGTGCAGCTGTGACAGCCACTGGACTGGGCTAAGATAAGGCGAACACAGTTCACCCACACACACACACACACACAGAAACTTATCAAGCCCTTCAGTGTGAGGAATGTCAGCTCCTGGCCTTGAGCCCAGGCAAGGCTGACCACAGCTGACTAAGATAACAGAGAGGACTGAGATGGAGTTTGGGGTCCCTGAACACAAGCCATTTTGTCCCTGGTGGGTGAGGGTTGTGACATTCTGCATGTGGGCATCATGTCCCTTCTATGGGCCCCCTGACTATCCTTCCCTTCTCTGTGCTTCTGGTACATAACTCCTGCTTTAATTTTGTTTTTGTTTCCTTGGCCATGACCCTGGCCAGGCAGGGAGGGGCCTGTCAGTGACAGATGGGGACCCACCCTACCATTTGGCTCCATTAGCCGAGCGATCAGGTTCGCTAACGTGAGAGCGGCTCTGGCTCCTAATTGAATTTGTCTGGAGACATTACAGGCCACTTGCTGCCAGGAGGACAGCAGGGCCCCACAACACAGCTCCCCGATTAAATATTCAAGCGCATTGAAAGCTGAGCATCTTTATGGGTGTAATTACGGTGTCTCGGGCTACTGCCAGCTCTCCGTCAGGGCCCTGAGGTTTACATCCTGGCTCGGCTAAGCCACACGGATCCACAGGGAGCATCCACATCCTGGCCTTAGCTGTTGGGTCCCAAACACAACACAAGGATGCCAAGGCAGCAGACAGCACAGCCTGGGCCCCGAGGGGGCTCACCTTGTCCTTCAGGGATCCCAGCCCATCAGATAGGCTGTGACCATGTCCAGATGCCCCTCCCTCCAGGTTCTTCAAAGAGCCACCTTGACTGCCCCAGGCCTCTGTCCTGCAGGGGGTAGATGACACAAGCTCCTCTGAGGGCAGCACGGTGGACTGCCCCGACCCAGAGGAGATCCTGAAGAAGATCCCTGAGCTGGCCGAGGACCTAGAAGAGCCGGATGACTGTTTCACAGAAGGTATAAGGGGGCATGGACCTCCTCAAGCTCACATTAGTCAGGGTCAGGATCCCACCCCATACTTACCTAAGCGCCTCTGTGTCCGGAACCATGGCCTGGCCTCCACAGGAGCCAAACAAACAGGACACCTGTGTCAGAACAAGTTCTCTTTGTGCCATGGGGACAGGCTCCCCGCGCCTTCCTCCCTCCTCACCCTTCTGAGATTATGGGCCAGCCCTCTTGAGTTTGAAAGTGAAAAGTGACCCTACCAAGGTATCACTGTGAGCTATTGGAGGTGTAAAGGACCCTAGGAGGACCATGGGGAGTCTGCTCCCCTCACTCGTGGGTGTCACTCTGCAAAATGGGGCCTGCACTGATCCACCTTTCCTCTCAGTAGTCACAAAGGCAAGGCGCACTGTATTGCCCATAAGCACTTGTGTGACAGATAAGTAACCCAATGCTTCCTGCTAGGGAGGTAATGACAGCCTTGGAGACTTTAAACTGGTGGAGATTGTGGGGAGCAACATTCCATTGAGTTTCTGCTTCCACTAAGCTGGACCCAGGCCCTATACCAGGCGTGTGGTGACTCCCCAGTCCAGCATGCAGCAGGCTGTGGCTTCCCAGATACCATCAGATTTGGGACTCAGGGTTTATCAGTCTTCGAGGATGTGGGGGCATAAGGATGGGGACCACTAGGTCCATTTATAATAAGGAAGGAACCCGGGGAGAGCATTTGAGTGGCAAGGACGTCATGAGAGGTGAGGCCCTTGTGGGCTAGATTGGAAGATGAGCCGGGAGGAACCACGCCTCTTGTGTTGCAGAAAAGGAGTCCTCCCCAGTGGTGCGCATGTGTGCTTCCCAGCAGAGTGTCTTCTCTGCAGGCCAGAACAGCAGTCATCCCTCACCATTTACCCTAGTTTACCCTCTGTGCTATGGTCAAACACCGTGACTAAAAGCAACCAAGGGGAGGAAAGTGTTTATTTGACTTCCAAGTCACAGTCACCATTGAGAGAAATCAAGGCAGGAACTCACGCAAGGACTTGAAGCAGAAACTGTGAAGGAATGCTGTTTGCGCTTGCTCACTGGCTCATGCTTAGCTAGCTTTCTTAAAGAGCCCAGGGCCATCCGCCTAGGGAATGGTGCTGCCCACAGTGGGCTGAGTCCTCCTGTACCAATCAACAGTCATGAAAACACCCCCACAGGCATGCCCACAGGGCAGTCCACGTGTCAGATTGGCAGAGCTAACCAGGGCACTGTCCGCCACCTCTCCCTCCAGGCTGCACTCGCCGATGTCCCTGCTGCAAAGTGAACACCAGCAAGCCTCCCTGGGCCACAGGCTGGCAGGTGCGCAAGACTTGCTACCGTATTGTGGAGCACAGCTGGTTTGAGAGCTTCATCATCTTCATGATCCTGCTCAGCAGCGGAGCGCTGGTAAGAGAAAGTGGGGGCGGGGTCCCTCCTTCAGTGGAGGTGCTCGGCTCACCCCTCACATGGCATTCTAAACCTAGAAGCAAACTTTTCAAGCAATGAGACCCCCGTCTCCTTCTTTACAGATGGAAGAACCAAGATGCAAACGGTTAGGGGACTCTCCCAATGTCACCAACTAGGGCAGTGCAAAACCTCACTTCACCCACAGTGCATACCCAAACCCCTGGCTTTCTAAGCCCTAACCTTCCAAACACACTGCCTTCCTCTGATGACCAAGACCACCTTCCCTTGTCTTAACAAACCGCCTGCCTGCTCCCTCTTCAGTTCTCACAGCTCATCCAGGCACCATTTCCTCATGTCTAGTCATCTGGGCAAGCTTGTGGACATGCAGGCTGGATTTGGGGGCTTGATGACAGAACCTGAGAGCTTGCATTTCCAACAAGCTACAGCTTGAGGCAGCCGAGAGCCATACTGAACAGCAAGGACTTAGGGGATAGACTCTGAGATACTCCTGAGACCATTGGCAGAATGCTGGGCCCCGGAGAACAAGGAAGGGAGGCTTTCTCCTCATGAGCTCAGGCTCGCTGCAGTGTCGCATGCCCGTCCTAACTAAGCAAAGTGGACACAGACATCCCAAAGGACTTTCTGTCCCCCCTGTAGGCTTCATACATGCTCCATACACAAGAATGCTGGCACCAAAGGTCCGGCTGGAGTCCAAGCTAATGTGTTGATGAGCCGGACTAGAGTGCCACCCTCCTCCATTTCTACCCCAGGTCCGTGTCTGTTTGTCTTCTTATCCTATTCATGTGCTCCCTAAAAACAGTCTACTGAATGCCTGAGGCCTGACTAAATGCCAGACTTTCCCAGGAGGAGAGCCAGAAATGCTCAGAGTGTGGCCTCAGCCATAAGGAAGAGCGCATGAAGAAACAGGTGCGGGGGGGGGGGGAGTGAAAGTGACCAGAGCTGCTAAGTGGGCACCTCCCTCGGCACCTCACAGCTCCTGTCTTCCCACTGGCCTTCCCAGAAAGGCTCCCTTCTTTGACCTGCACCCCGTTGCTGCTCTACAGTCTAGCACCAGCCTCCCTGTTCCCAGGAGGGCAGTTAAATCCTGAAACAGCTGTTCTGCTCCAGCCCCACCCCGGCAGCATCTTTAACTCCTTTCCTAGGGGACGAACAGACATGCACCAAAGTTAGGCTTCTTTATACTTTTACTTTGAGTGGTTAAAAAATGGCATGAATTGTCATCTGACAAAGTAAAATGAAAAAAAAAAAAACCACTTGGAAATTATAGAAAAAGGAAAAGGGAAAAAAATCAGCCATTTTCCTGTCACTCAAAGAGAAACTCACTTTGAAAACACTTTGGAGTTAGAAGAAAAAAAAATAAAAAAGAAAAGAAAAAACACTCTTCCCAGCTTTTTGTTTTCTTTGATGTGGTTTGGTTTGGTCTGGTTTGGTTTTTTTCCCAAGACAGGGTTTCTCTGTATAGCCTTGGCTGTCCTGGACTCGCTTTGTAGACCAGGCTAGCCTCAAACTCACAGATACCTTCCTGCCTCTGCCTCCTTGAGTGCTGGGATTACAGGCGTGTACCACTGTGCCCATTTCTTCCCATCTTTCTTAAGCGTGGAGTATACAAATAATGTAAAATAAATGAATTAAGAATTCTGTAATTTCTCAGGTAATATGCTCATACAAAGTCCTTTACCAGCCACAACATACACCATTATAGGAACGTGCTCTCGTTTATTTAATCAGTGCCTGTATTCACACCTCACAGCTGGAGAGCGTGTGGAAACAAAGGCCTGACTTGGGAAATTGATGACAGAACCTGAGAACTTGCACTTCCAACAAGCTGCAGGTTGAGGCTGACGGTGGCAATCAAGAGCCACACGGAATAGCCAGGTCTTGGAGAACAGACTCTGAGATGCTCTAGGCCTTCATTGTTGTCGTGGAGATACGGAAAACTCACTGGAGATTTTGAATGACAATCAGAGATACTGAATGATTGTCAGAAGAACTGAGTGATATCGAATGATGTTCTTTAATGGTCACCAGGGATATTTAATGATGGTCAACAATGTTTAATAATCACAGATGTTAAATGATGCTCAAAGATGTTGGCTGATGGTCCAGGACGTAGAATGGTGGTTGGAGACTTTTGAATGCCTGTCTGGCTTAGGTTTGGTCCATGATGCAGATGTTGAGCTACATGTCTTGATTCGCTAGCTTACTGAGGACTACTTGTGGATGAAGGAAAGAAGGACAGCAGGGCAGGGCAGGGAAAGGAGCCTCAGCTGATCCCACAGGAGCCCTGACCGCCTGGGGCATCACAGAGTTGTCCCACATGGAGGCAAACAGGAGTTCTTACACACCCAAGCCCCCTCCCCCCCCCATGGACGGCTAGGTCTGTCCTGGAGGTGAGGGTCTAACCAATGAAGTGATTCCCAAGTGGATCCAGTTTGATCCAAACCAGCAGCTGACAGACTGAAGCCTTGTGCAAAGAGACCTGTGGACACTGGTGGTACCCAGTGATGTTAGCACGCCCTTAAAGCTAGATTGGCTAGCTTCCTGGCACCCATTTGGCTCCCAAAGACTGGCTGTTTTTCACTCCCACCTGTCAGTGAGGGCCATCTCTATTCTTTTTCATATTTACCTCCGATAAAAGAAGAAACTGGTGTCTCTTTTTAATTTGAATTTCCTTGATTACCCATGAAATGAAACACTTACTTCCAGAAGCTTCTTGGCGATTCTTTCCTTTCCTGTGGGTGCCTACAGATACCCTTCCATGCTTTTATTTTTAAAATAAGTTACTGTGAGCATCGTTTTGGTTCTCTTCCAAAATCCAATCTGAGGTCACTTTTCTCACTTGTACCCAACAACCCATGAAGTATCAGGGCTGGGTTTTCCCCATGGGCTGCAAAGTCTCGGTTTATATCCCACAGTGCCTCCCCCACTGTCCAGCTCAAATCCTCAGAGCAAAGAAAGAAAAATACTGCGCCCACACCAGACTACTGAGGCTGTTCCCGGAGGCTGTGTGCAGGGCTGGCTGGTCCTCGCTGGGGTCAGGGCCCCCCTGTGCCATGGGCCGTTCTCCTGCCTTCCCTGCAGGCCTTTGAGGACAACTACCTTAATGAAAAGCCCCGAGTGAAGGCTGTGCTGGAGTACACTGACAGAATGTTCACCTTCATCTTCGTGTTCGAGATGTTACTTAAGTGGGTAGCTTACGGCTTCAAAAAATATTTCACCAACGCGTGGTGCTGGCTGGACTTCCTCATCGTGAACGTGAGTGGTTCCTGGAGCCCTGTGGGGAGTCGGAGGGTGGGAATCTCACCACGGGCCGCCAGTTATGGCTAATACAGATGCAGCCCAGATGGTTGTCTCTCAGGGGCTGCTTTGAGCATTGAGTGAGAAGCCAAGATAACTTTGCATGTCAGCCAGTGGGAAGTTCTGGGAAGCTCACAGCTCTGACTGCAGTGATCCCCTGGTGAGCCTGCATGTCCCCAGCCTCTGCTAGGTAAAATATGGCTCTCTGCCTTTATACCCAAAGCGAGACAGCACAGGCATCCAGGCTTTCCGGTTCTCTCACCGACTGCCAGGGTTAGGCTCTCAGGGCACTGTGATCCTCAGACAGAACCTGTCTGCCTGCCCACTTCATGGTCTCTGGACTTGTCTGTGCTGAAGATACCCATGCAGCTTTAAAAAACAAAAATATAGGAATACCCAAAATTTGTGGATAAATGGATTGAGCTAGAAATGATCATAATGAGTGAGTTAACCCAGAAGCAGAAAGAATCAAATGGTATATACTCACTTATATCTGCATACTAGCCCAAGGGGCATGTCCCACGAAAGCCTTCACTTACCAGGAAACTGGGACACAGGGGAAGGCATCCTATTGGGACTCTAAATGAGAGACGCACGGGAGAATAGCAAAATAAAAGGATACAGATGGTCCTAGAAATCTACAAGTAGAACAATATGATAGGCAGATTTGGGCCCAGGGGTCCCGCTAAACTAAGGCACCAGCCAAGAACAATACAGGAGGTAAACTTTAAACCCCTTCCCAGATCTAGCCAATGGTCAGAATATTCTCCACAGTTGAGTGGAGAGTGTGATATGACTTTCTCACGTACTATGGTGCCTCACATTTGACCATGTCCCCTGGAGGGGGAGACCTGGTGGCACTCAGAGGAAGGACAGCAGGTAGCCAAGAAGAGACTTGATACCCTATGAGAATATATAGGGGGAGGTAATCCCCCTCAGGAACAGTCATAGGGGAGGGGAATAATGGGAAAATGGGGCGGGGGAGGAATGGGAGGATACAAGGGATGGGATAAACATTGAGATGTAACAAGAATAAATTAATAAAAAAAAAAAAGAAAGAAAAAAGCAAAGAATAAATAAATAAATAAATAAATGCCCTGGGCAAGCAGAAGATTCTGGAAGATTCTGGCCTTCCTGGTCTGGAGCGAGCTCCAAGCATCAGTATTTTGTAGATGCCAGTCACCTCCAAGGTGCAGCTATGGCTGTGAACCTCTGAGCTGAGGGCCCTGGCTCCTGTCTGGTAGCACCAAAAACAAAAACAGTTTCTGCGGCTCATTTGTAGGGACTCTCCTAACCTGACTGCTAATCCCCCCATCAGTGGGTCGGCCATGGGCCCCCCCCCCCCACTTGGAGCCCAGCTATTATCCTTGGAGGAGAAAAAGAAGTCTGAGCTCACGTATCTGGGGACAGCAATGGGTGGGAATGGGTTTTCTCATCCAGAAAGCTGTGTTTTGAGAACATCACAGAAGATGGGCAGAAAGAATGTAGGATCCACAGGAAGAGATGGAGTGTGTGAAATGCTGCCTTTGGGCATGCCACAGACATTGCACTCTTGAGCTCACAGCCGTGCGTGCCGATTGCCTGAACAGGACTGGGCCTGTCAATACCCTGCCATGATTGAGGAGGGGCCCATGAGGCCCCACCCATCCCCAGGGATCAATAGGTCACCAGCGATTGCGAGAGGAAGGAGAGACATCTTCTTAAGGGTGCAGCCACTAATTAGATGCCCATACTCCTGTAAGCAACCCTGATGAAACTCACTGGGTCACACACACACAAAAAAAGTAAACGGGGACCTAACTGAAAGAGGAAGGAGATCGGCAGGAAGACAAGGGAGACTAGGGACTCATGGGAGATGAATATGATCAAAATATACGTCCATATTGCGAAAATGAAACCCATCATTCAGCATAATTAATATACACTAAAAAACATTTAAACTCAATAAAAAAGAGGACCTTTAAGAGTTCAGAATAAGGTGGGAGCAAGGACAATGCCTAGATAGCCAGAGCAGGCACTGGGAGGCTGGGCATAGAGTTGCTGACTCTTTCCGCCAGCTGACATTCTAGTATGCCAGGATAATGCTCTCCTTTTCGCCTGCACCAGATCTCTCTGATAAGCCTCACAGCAGCGATCCTTCAGTATTCAGACATGGCATCCATCAAAGCCCTCCGGACCCTGCGTGCCCTGAGACCACTGCGGGCTCTGTCTCGGTTTGAAGGCATGAGGGTAAGGCCCATTTCATAACCTCTCTAATGGGTAGCATTTGGCACATCGTCCCCAACTCCCCCCACCCTGTGCCCTCCATACCACGGACCCAAAGTGACAGGTCCCACTTCCAGATATCAGCTCTGTGTCGTCCCTTCCTGATCAGAGCTTTGTGACACTGAATAGTCTAACTCTCTTATTGCCCTCAAGTCTAATTTTAAGAACCTCTTTCCCTGTCATCCAGAAAGCCACCACTCCCTGGCCTCAGGCCTCGCCCCCTCAGGGAAGTGTCCCTGGTTATTCTTTGCCTCTTGGTCTTATCCCTAAACAGCTCCAGAGCACCCCTGTTCCATTTCCTATGACAAGTGATTCCTTTCTCTGACGCTCCATGGTAACGTAGAGATCAGCTCAGCACCGGGTCCAGGGTCCACCTGAAAGCATCGTTGCTCTGAGCAGAGTCTCTATGTCCTACGGCTTTTCTCCCCACCCATCCCTGTCCTTCGCCATTGCTACCAGTCCCCTCCCCATCTTACCTCCATCCGTGGCTCAAAGCAGTCACCACAGATGTATGAACATAACAGTGTGGTTTCCCAATCAGCTGGAGAGATGGCTCAGTCAGTACAGTGCTGGCCTTGCAAGCCTAAAGATCTGAGTTCAAGCCCCAGTCCCCGTGCAAAAAGCATAATTTTAAAAGGCAGGCATGGAGGTGTATGCATAAAATCTCAGCTGGGCAGACAGAGCCAAGCAGATCCCCGGGGCTCACTGGCAGCCAGCCTACCCTACTTGGTGAGTTCTAGGTCAATGACACACTGCATCAGAGGAAGTGGGTGACACCAAAGGCTGTCTTCCAGTCTCAACATGCAGGCATGCCTGTGAGAGACAAGTGACATTTGGGGACTTCAGATCCTTTTCTGTTTCTTACCAGGTAGTGGTGGATGCGCTGGTGGGCGCCATCCCCTCCATCATGAACGTCCTCCTCGTGTGCCTCATCTTCTGGCTCATCTTCAGCATCATGGGCGTGAACCTCTTGGGAGGGAAATTTTGGAGGTGCATCAACATCAGCAGCAATCCATTTTCTGTTGTGGATTCAGAAATTGTGGATAACAGGCTTCAGTGCCGCAGTCAAAACAACACTGGCCACTTCTTCTGGGTGAATGTGAAAGTCAACTTTGACAATGTTGCTATGGGTTACCTCGCTCTTCTTCAGGTGGTGAGTCAACCCTGAGATCCATCATTTCTATCCCTTTGGCTGATTAGTGAATGGAGCTTTCAGACTCTTCTGGAGACACGACATGGAGATGCTACAGGAGGCAGCACTGACTGTGGGTGGAGCCAATCTCTACTTCCACAGACTGCTAAACAAGAAGCTCTCATTATTGCGTGTGAGCTCACAGAGCTAAAGTTAGCTAGGTCTGTCTGGGAATAATAGAAGAAGGGCTATCCATAGGGTTCTCTTGAGGGATATAGATGGGTGTAGGTAAACATATATGTATATGTGTATTTAAGCATAATATATGTGGGATGTCTTATGGTACAATATGCAGAACAGAGAAATACAGGACATTAGACAACCTGCTCTGTCTTATGCTCACACATGCATTAACACACACACAGAGAGAGAGAGAGAGAGAGAAGAAGAAGAGGAAGAAGGAGGAGGAGGCTAAAACAGGGGTGGGGCAGAGGACTGGACAGGGAGGAGGGAGGGGAAACTGCAATCAGAATGTAATATATGAAAGGGGAATACATTTAAAAATTTTTGAATACATCATTTTAAAAATAATTGACCTTTGAAAAATAAAAAGAATGCTAAGACTTGAGATAGGGGTGGGGGGAGTAGTCTTATTCATCCCACTTCCAGATGTGTGACATGTTCTTTTTTTTTTTTTTTTTAATTAAAAAAGATTTTGTTTTGTTTTGTTTTTTGAGACAGAGTTTCTCTGTGTAATAGCCCTGGCTGCCTGGGACTTGCTTTGTAGACCAGGCTGGCCTCAAACCCACAGAGATCCTCTTGCCTCTGTCTCCCCGAGTGCTGGGATCACAGGCGTGCACTACCACGCCCAGCTGTGTGTCTTATTCTTATGTCACGTGCATTAGCGGGTGAAATAATTAAGAACATGGCAGCCCCAACAGAGTATAGAACAGCCTATATCAGCTGTCCTTATAACTAGACAAATAGAGTCACAGTCAGGCTGTATTCTAGAAAGTTCCATGTCATCAACATTGCCATTCTGTATTACTTGAAATCATGTGAGATTAGCCAAGCCACCCAAAGACTTTCTCCTTTCTTCGTCGTCTTCTTCTGCCTGAGTTCTTTCCTCCCCAGGCCTCTGCTCTCTCCCACTGAGCCTCCATGGACGGAGATATGTCCAGTTAGATGGACAGATGCTGATTTTCCCTCTCTTCTTGTTCCCAGGCAACCTTCAAAGGCTGGATGGACATTATGTACGCTGCTGTGGATTCCCGAGAGGTGAGTCTCAGCCCCTTGTGCTCATAGCCTTCCCGATTGTGCATTCTGTCTATACCTGTGATGAAATGTAAATAGCCGTGGTTCCAGAAGAGTCAGATGTGCACAGCTTCCCACAATCCACCTCTGTGGCAACATCCAGCTGCTACATTCTTGTGCCTTTGAGCCCAGCTGTCCTGCTCCCTGCCAAGCATGCGTCTTCTCACGCACACCTTCTGCTCACCACTGAGCACCAACAGACAGCTGGATGGAAATGGTTTAAGTTTTTTGTTTGGTTGTTTGGTTGGTTGGTTTGTTTATCAAGACAGGGTTTCTCTGTGTAGCCTTGACTGTCCTGGACTCGCCTTGTAGACCAAGCTGGCCTCCAACTCACAGCAATCTACCTGCCTCTGCCTCCCGAGTACTGGGATTTAAGGCGTGCGCCGCCACCCCCCAGCTGATAGAAGTGGTTTTATTAGTTACTTTCTCGTTGCTATGACCAAACACCTGACAAGAAGCAACGTAAAGGAGAGTTATTTTGGCTTATAGTTCAAAGGGGATATGGTCTCTCATGGCTTGGAAGGCGTGACAAGAGTGGGTGGCAGCTGGTCACATTGCTGTCCCAGTCAGGACGAAGAATGGACAGGAAACAACTCACTTCTTCCAGCCAGCCTTTCCGTCTTAAACGTTCCACAACCTTCCTGAACAGTGGCACCAACTGGGGACTAAGTGTCCAAACACTGATGAACCTGTGGGAGACATTTTACATTTTAATTCTAACAGTAGTGTTGCTGATGGAGAAGGGCCCCTTCCTGCCACCGTGGGCACAGCTGATGTTCTGTCAGTGTCCCCTCAGACCCTGGAGCCCTTTGGAATTCTCATCCTCTGCTTGAAGCCTTTCTTCAGGTCATCAGATCTTATTCTGAGGCCTCTCGCCGCAGGACAGGGGAGGGCAACCCTCATTAGCGAGTCTTAGGAGTCCCCAGACAAGCATTACAGCTTCGCTGTTTCTTGGTGTGCTCTCCATGAGGCTGGAGCTCCAGCTGCCCACAGCAACAGCCTAGCTAATAGCCCCCCTTTCATCAGCTTTTCTCATCTGCCACTTCTCCCCAGCTCCCTCAATCCTGCTTCATATGATAAAGTACCAGGGCCTTGTCTCGGGGTTGGCTTTCAGGGAAAATCTAAGACATATGCCCTCCTTGAATCTACCGCTTTGTCTTGACGACAGATCAACCATCAGCCCCATTGGGAGGACAACTTGTACATGTATCTCTATTTCGTCATCTTCATCATTTTCGGTGGCTTCTTCACGCTGAATCTCTTTGTTGGGGTCATAATTGACAACTTCAATCAACAGAAAAAAAAGATAAGTGGGGCTCAAGTGTCTCAGCCATAGTAATGAATCTTGTACTTTCTATGCTTTGGACAGCTGTGGCCTCGTGGCTAAAAGCCAATGATACTTAGAACGCTTCCTGTCTGTAACACCAAGCTGATATTTGCCCCCTGGGCTTGGTCCTCACCACTGTCTGGTGCCTGCTGCTGCTATTGCTAGGGGAGCTATATTTGCAGTGTTAGCAACACAAACCTCTGCAACGTTTCCCATCCGCCAATAAAGGGACCTCGCTCTTCTCAGCCGGTGTCAAGTGTCGCAGATGAGTCCTTAAGAAGTACGGGGAGGGAGGAGGAGAGAAAGGACCCCAGCACCTGCCACTCTAGAACTTTAAGCCCCCAAGGGACCAAGTCAAACATCTCAGGAAGAGCCAAGGCCTCAGGAACTGGCAGAATCCAAACCCTCTTGTGAAGGAAAAGACGGTTCTTGCTGCCGCGCTTCCTGCAGCCTCCTAGGAACCAAATACTTAGTTATAAAACATGAGTATTAAAGGCATAAAAGGCTTTCTCCTTGTGTCTGCATCTTCCCCGGCCCCTGAGCCTCCTCCCTTCTTGGTACTGTAGAAAAGAGAACAGCTTTGCTTCAGAGACCTAGGCAGTAGATCATAGCCAGGGGCTCCCTCGGAGGCTTCAGTGTGCGTAGCTGTGGTTGAGCATTTGGCTACAGAGACCCAAGCAGGGAGTCTGTGCCGGGCTCACTTTGTATCAGGCCAGATGCTTTCTGACCCTTCCTGCATAGGCAGTGAAAAGGCTAGAATGGTCCTTCCTATATAGAACATGCAGGTTTGGGTTTCTCTGGGGAAACTTGTTATCTTAACATCAGAGTGTCTCTCTCTCCTCTACTTAGGGGGCCAGGACATCTTCATGACAGAGGAACAGAAGAAGTACTACAATGCCATGAAGAAGCTGGGCTCCAAGAAACCCCAGAAGCCCATCCCACGGCCCCTGGTGAGCCCCTAGGTTTCTCTCTCTCTCTCTCTCTCTCTCTCTCTCTCTCTCTCTCTCTCTCTCTCTCTCTCTCTCTCTCTCTGAGCAGGTTTGTGAATTAATACAGACCAAGCTTTGGCTGAATAGAAACCTGGCTAGCATTTTATGGGAGGGGTGGGCAGAATCTGGGGAAAGTTTAGAGATGAAAGTGACAAGATCCCCAAGTGAAACAGCCCTGATGGGTGCTTCAGACACGCTTGTCTGATGAGTCCTGCGTCTCCTTACAACCTTAGAGTTCAGTTGTGGCTTTGGAAAGAAAGCATGAAACAGTAAGGTGGTTAGAACTTCTGTGCAACAGTGTGGCCCTCATATGTTACTCCAGTGAGTCCAAGCGGTCAGACATTTACAGGAAGGAGGAGAGTTGCCGCCTTCAACACACTTCATGTGTCAGTAATGAGACTCAGTTTGCTGCTGTTCTAGAATCTATTCAGAAATATTAGAGTAGGAATGAATAGCAGGGGTTCCAGTCTCTGTAGGGACAGGAGGTGCTTTCCAAACCTCAAAAGATGAAGATGACTGGGTTTGAGTAAGTCTGAGCAAGAGTGTGCAAGGCTCTCTGAGGACGGACGGACACACACACACACACACACACACACACACACACACACACACACACACACAGTGCTGAGGAATGACTCTCGGTAAAGTACTTACCTTGTAAGACAAGGGCCTGAATCCAACCCTGGGAATTCATGCACCCCTTGCCTCTGGTAAAATCTACATCTTAATCTTGTCGTATTCATAGAAAAAGCTGAAGGCTCTACAGGACTGGGAGGTTTTATTCTGTAATGTTCTCTCTTACAGAAATCACTAAACGCAGGTTTCACATACTCCACATTATAAGAAAATAATAGACTCCCGGCTGCCACAGTGCCATTCACTCTCCATCATCACTGAGGGCACAGAGGGCTATATCAAGATGTGTGCCCTGCCCACAGGCTAAGCCTGGAACAGCCAAAAGTTGGACTATCTAACCCTAATCTGATATGTGCTTGGTTTAACTGGAAGTCACGTGACCATGAATGGGCCTCTGCTTTTTCCCTCCACCTCCAGTGATGAAATGAAAGGGTTTAGTGGCTCAGCAATGCCCCTCCCATGCTAGGACATAAGCCAACTGTGGCACACAGAGCCAGGCCCCCTCTGGCCCTGACTCTCTGCTCTAACCTGGCGGGGTAGCAACCCACCCCCACTGGGGAGCCTTAGTAGTGCTCTGCCTTGCTTCCCTTCACCCACTTGGAAGGTTCTGAAAATGTCCTGGTAGGACTGTAGTAAGTTCTTCTCTCCATGACCTTTGTGATCACCTATGTGGGAGTCTGGATGCAATATCCGTTCAGTAAGTGCCTCTGCACAGCTAGATTTAATCAACGCTAGTCAGATGGCTATCAGATGTTGAGCTGCACGTTCTGTCTTCAATTCACTCAATGGCTTGAGGATCTACTGCATGGCAGGCACTATGCAGATGCTAGAATTCAAAGTGTAAATAAGATGGACAGCTCCTGCCCTCAGAGAGGCTGCAGTTTGGTGATAGAGGCAAATGGGTAGCCAAAAAATCCTCACACATGTCAACTCACAGGCTGGAGAGATTGGATAAGACACTGAGGATGTCCAAGCCTGGAGCCTGAGGCTCTCTCACAGCTAGGAGACTGAAACAGTCTATTCTGATGCCTCCCTCTCTTCCTTAGAATAAGTACCAGGGGTTTGTGTTTGACGTCGTGACCAGGCAAGCATTTGACATCGCCATCATGGTCCTCATTTGCCTCAACATGGTCACCATGATGGTGGAGACTGACGAACAGAGTGAGGAGAAGACGAAGATCCTGGGCAAAATCAACCAGTTCTTTGTGGCCGTCTTCACGGGCGAGTGTGTGATGAAGATGTTCGCTCTGCGTCACTACTACTTCACCAACGGCTGGAACGTGTTCGACTTCATCGTGGTGATCCTGTCCATTGCGAGTGAGTGGCAGCGTGCTCTGGGGAAGCCTCGAGCCTGCCTGGGGTTGCTTGGCTGTTCTTCTCAAGCCAAGGAAGCAGCCAACCCACTTTTTAGAAAGTGTGTGTGTGTGTGTGTGTGTGTGCACGCGCAGGTACATGTGTGTCATGATGTACACGTGGAGGCCAGAGGCCTCCTCACCTTTCCGTATGGTTTGACCCAGAGTCTTATTCTCTGTTTTTTGTGCCAGGCTAACCTGCTCATGAGCTTTTGGGGGTCCTCCTGTCTCTACCTCCCATCCTGCAGTAAGAGCACTGTAATTACAGACACACACTCCCACACCCTGCAACGTAAGGGCCTTACCCACAGAGCTAGCTCCCCAGCCGCAATTCACTTTTTCAAATACACAGTGTAGGTTACATGTGGCCTTGCCAAGGCAGCGGACTTTAAAAGCCCCGGGGCCAAAGAAAAGAAAAAAGAAAGAAAGAAAGAAAAAGCCCCGGGACATTCTCAGAGAAAGAAGACTTTCAGTGGGCTTCACCATATTATCATGGGGGACAGAAAAGTCAGGGAGTCTACGCAAGGAGAGAAACATTCTAGAGACACCATGTGTGGTTGAAGCCTCTATATTTTCGGTTCAGCGGTGTCTAGAGTTGAAACTTGATGTGAGAAACAGAGCCACTTACTGAGTTCTGGGCACTGGGCTGGGTGCCACAAACCTTCAGCAGCTCTGTGAATGAGTCGTCACTGACCTCAGCTTATACTTTCAAAATGGTAGCCGAGTCTGTAAGAGGCAGATCCGAACTCAGGCCAGCCTGTGTTCTTCTAATAAAGTGGTTGCCACCACCAACAACCAAGAGACTGGCTGTACCAGTGGCCCTTCCAATTGCTGTGACAGACACCTGACAAAAGCAACTGAAGGAAGACAGCCCTCCTGGCAGAAAAGCCCGGCAGCAGTAGCATGAGGTGCATGGTCCTATGGTATCCCTGGTCAGGAAGCAGAGAGCAACGGACACTGGTGCTCAGCTCGCTTTCTCCCTTTTGGTTAGTCCAGGACCTCAGCCCATGGGAGGTTGTTACCCACAATTCAGAATGTCCTGAGACATGCCCTGAACTGTGTCTCCGAGGTCACGCTGAGTCCAATCAAGCTGACAGTGAAGACGAGCTGTCCCATTACCTCCGGACTCAGGTTCTAACTGGCATTTAACTCCTAAAAGGATAGGCCCTGACTCACCAACTTCATATGGAATCATATGTCCTGGCCAGTTATATCTGGGGCCTCCTACCTCTCATGCCAGAGCAGAGCTGTGGGCTTAGCTTCCCATGGGTTTGCTATCCAGAGCTAACGGTCTCTAGATACATCTGACAGCAGTTCCTCACTCCCCCAACCCTGGTGTTGAGACAGAATCTTAGGTTGTGTTTATTTGTTTGAGGTTTTGATCTGGCTCTGTTTTGTCTTGGTATTGCTGCTGTGTTGCTGTTGGGGTTTTAAATAGTTCTTTATTGAGTTAAGATTGGCATACAAGAAAATAAATTACATGTACTTAATGGACCCAACCTGATGGGCTTGGAGGTTTATACGTCCATGAAAGTGTTTATGGTGAAGACCACAATCGCACGCATTGCCTCTGAAAGTCTCCTCCCTTCGAACTAGTCACTTCATGAGTTACTTATTGTTGAGACCTACCTGTTGCCTGGGTGTGGCATGCACTTGAGAAACTAAGGCTGGAGGAATATTGTGAATTTGAAGCTAGTCTGGGCTAAAGAGAATTCAAGACCAGCCTTGGCTACAGAGTGAGGCTTTCTTTAAAAATTAAAAAAAAAAAAATCAAACACACAAAACAAAAGAAGGCCTATACTCGTAGGCTTATCTGACTTAGCATAACAGAGGCTTTGTTGTCCACTGGGTTTGGGGGTTTGATTATCTGTTTCAACTCTCTTTCAAAAAAGAGATTCAGTAGGATGTGTTAATGGAAGCTTGCTTATCTAGAAGACATGGTGATGTGAGCTTGCTTATCTGGAGGACATGGTGGTGAGCTGGCTTGTCTGGAGGACATGGTGGTGAGCTGGCTTGTCTGGAGGACATGGTGGTGAGCTGGCTTATCTGGAGGACATGGTGGTGAGCTGGCTTGTCTGGAGGACATGGTGATGAGCTGGCTTGTCTGGAGGACATGGTGATGAGCTGGCTTGTCTGGAGGACATGGTGGCGGGCTTATCTGGAGGACATGGTGGTGAGCTGGCGTGTCTGGAGGACATTGTGTGAGCTGGCTTGTCGGAGGACATGGTGGTGAGCTGGCTTGTCTGGAGGACATGGTGGTGAGCTGGCTTGTCCTGGGAGGACATGGTGGTGAGCTGGCTTGTCTGGAGGACATGGTGATGAGCTGGCTTGTCTGGAGGACATGGTGATGAGCTGGCTTGTCTGGAGGACATGGTGATGAGCTGGCTTGTCTGGAGGACATGGTGATGAGCTGGCTTGTCTGGAGGACATGGTGATGAGCTGGCTTATCTGGAGGACATGGTGATGAGCTGGCTTGTCTGGAGGACGTGGCGATGGTAGCTGGCTTGTCTGGAGGACATGGTGATGAGCTTGTTTGGCTAGAGAACGTGGTGATGGTAGCTGGCTTGTCTGGCTTGCCATACTAACAATTCACAAAGGCCAAGGATCTTCTGACCTTATGGTGAGGGCTTCTAACTACCAGTTCCTGGTTCCTACATACCCCATCCAGCTGACAGGAATTTCTTATAGATGCAGACAAGAAACTGCCTGAAGAGCCTGCCTTTCCAGCTTTCTTCTTTTCCTCCCACTCTTCTTTCCCACCAGGAAGATGGTTATTGTTGTAATTAGCATTCTCTTTCTCTCCTGGACAATCCTCGGAAAAGGAAAGATTTCTTACCACTTGTCTGGAAGGAGTACCTCCCTCCAGGGATGGAAGAATGCTCCAGCTAAAGTGGACTCTAAGGGAAGCATCTCCCAAAGAGTTTGTATCCATATGTGTATACAACCCCTTGTGAGATGTCACGTAAGGGTATATGCATTCCTCATCTTCTAACCCTCTCTACCCTAATCATGGTCAGGACTAGGGGGCTTAACTGACCCTGAAAATGTCTGTCTCTGGGTCCTAACATAGAGTTCAAGTACAGCTGGGAATGAAAGAGATAAATTAAAACCTTTGTGCAGACAGCTGGCCATTCAGAATCTTTCTTGTTTATCTGTCAGTAAGTTGCCCAACTCCTAGCCTCCCTTATAATTAATGTGAGTTCCATACAATTATCTGTGGGACCATGTGCCAGGAACTGAGTCAATCTT
>NC_067168.1:44672300-44759935 GCF_903995435.1 Acomys russatus | reverse complement strand
TTCTTTCTTTCTTTCTTTCTTTCTTTCTGTCTTTCTTTCTGTCTGTCTGTCTGTCTTTCTTTTTGAGACAGGGTCTTACTATGTAGCTCTGGTTACCCTGGAACTCTATATGTAGATCAGGCTGCCCTTATACTCTCAGACTCACAGAGATCCGCTTGCTTCTGCCACTAAGTGTTGAGATCAAAGGCATGTACCACCATGCTGGTTTAAATTACTTTTTCTGAGACAGGGTCTCTGTGTGTAGCCCTGGCTGTCCTGGAGCTTGCTCTGTAGACCAGGCTGGCCTCTGAACTCACAAAGATCCACCTGCCTGTACCACTACTGCCCGGCTCTTAAATTTATTTTAAAGTTTACTTTGGTATGTGTTTATACGTGTACATATCTGTGGGTCTGCATGTGCATATGTAGGCCAGAGTTTAATGTTGAGTGTCTTTTCAATTGCTTTTCACCTTATTTTTGAAGTGAGCCTGGAGCTAATTTGACTTGGCTGCTGGCCATCAAGTCCTATGGTCCTCCTGCCCCTGTCTCCCCAGGACTGGGATCGCAAGCATACACTACACCAGGCGTTTATGTGCATTCTGGGGACCCAACTTAGATAGCAACAGTGGTGATAAAGATGTTCTGTGGCCAAGAAAGAAAAGTAACTCCACAGGGATTGTTTTGTGTTTCTGTTGTATTCTTGGCTCAGCAGTATAGTTTAAGAATGTAGCCTTGTGTAGGCTACACAGTGAGTCCTAGGACAGCCAGGGCTACGTAGAGAGGCCTTGTCTCAAAGTAATACAGTAAGTACTTAGCAAGGGGAATTAGACAGCTTCATTTTATTTTATTTTTTAAAAGATTTATTTATTAATTATATATACAATGTTCTGCCTGCATGGCTGCCCACCAGAAGAGGGCATCAAATCTTATTATAGATGGTTATGAGCCACTGTGTGGTGCAGGGAATTGAACTCAGGACTCTAGATGAGTAGCCAAAGTTCTTAATCTCTGAGCCGTCTCTCCAGCCCCAGCTTTAAAACTTTCTTTTTTTTTTTTGGTTTATAGCTCTGGCTATCCTGGAACTTGATATGTAGACCATACTGGCCATGAGTCCACTGCCTCTGTCTCCTAAGTCCTGGGGTAAAAGACATGTGCCACCATGCCCTCTTATTTATTATCTTTATTTTCATTACCATGTTTTGCAGAGTGAGTGGTCAGATCTAGGATGTTTGTATGCTAGCTGCTGACTGGAGTCCAGCTCACTTAGTACCCTCTATCCCACCAATGGTGGTTGTTTGTTTTGTTTTGCTTATGGTAGGAATATGACAGTATTTGAAAGCTATAATCTACCACACTAGATGTATTTATATTTTATAGTGATGTTTTCCTAAGAATATTTACAGTGTAGCTGGAGAGTTTGCACAGTGGTTACAAACACTTGTTGCTCTTATAGAGAACTCATATAGCCAGGCGTGCTGGTACACGCCTTTAATCTCAGGGAGCAGAGGCAGGCAGATTGCTATGAGTTTGAGGCTAGCCTGGTCCTACAAAGCCAGTCCAGGACAGCCAAGATAACATAGAGAAATAAAAAAACAAACCAAAACAAAACAAAAAACCCAAACAAAACAACAACAACAAAAACTTGTTTTAGGTCATAAGGCCAATAATTTACCACTGTCCTTTTTTTGTTTTTGTTTTTTCCTTTTTAAAAAAAAATTATTAATTTATTCAGATTATATCTTAATGGTTATCCCATCACTTGTTCTTCCTGTTCCTCCCTCCCTTCCACTTCATCCTATTCCCTCCCCTAGGTCTATGACCGAGGGGGACCTCCTCCCCCACTATATGGTCATAGGCCATCAAGTCTCATCTTGGAAGCCTGCTTATCCTTACTCTGAGTGCTACCAGCCCTCCCCACCATGGGGAAGTGGTCAAATATGGGGCACCAGAGTTCATGTCAGAGTCAATCCCTGCTCGCCACACAAACTGTGGAGAATGTCCTGTCCATTGGCTAGATCAGAGTAGGGGTTCAAAGTTTACTGCTCGTATTTCCCTTGGTTGGTGCTGTAGTTTGAGCAGATACCCCTGGGCCCAGATCTGCCTATCATGATGTTCTTCTTGTAGGTCTCTAGGACCCTCTGGATCCTTCTATTTCCCCATTCTCCTATATTCTCTTACCTAGAGTCCCAATAGGATGTCCTCTCATCTATCTCAATCTCCTGGTAAGTGAAGACTTTCATGGGACATGCCTTTTGGGTTAGTGTCCAATTATAAGTGAGTATATACCATGTGAGTCTTTCTGCTTCTGGTTAACTCACTCAGTATGATTGTTTCTAGTTCCATTCATTTGTCCACAAATGGATTTCCTTGTTTTTAATAGCTGAGTAGTATTCCATGGTGTAAAAGTACCACAGTTTCTTTATCCATTCTTCAACTGAGGGACATTTAGGCTGTTTCCAGGTTCTAGCTATTATGAATAAGGCTGCAATGAACATGGTTGAGCATATGTCCTTGTTGTGTGGAGGAGTGTCTCCTGGGTATATTCCAAGGAGTGGAATGGCTGGGTCTTGAGGAAGCCCTATTCCCAGTTTTCTGAGATAGCACCAGATAGTTTTCCAAAGTGGTTGTACTAGTTTGCATTCCCACCAGCAATGAAGGAGTGTTCCTCTCTCCCCACATCCTCACTAGCGTGTGGTGTCACTTGAGTTTTTTATCTTAGCCATTCTGATGGCTGTAAGATGGAATCTCAGAGTCATTTTGATTTGCATTTCTCTGATGATTAAAGACGTTAAACATTTCTTTAAGTGTTTCTCAGCCATTCGATATCAAGACAGGGTTTCACTGTGTAGGCCTGGCTGTCCTAGAATTCAGTCTGTAGACCAGTCTGGCCTTGAACTCACAGAGATCTGCCTGCCTCTGTTTCCTGAGTGTTGGGGTTAAAGATGTTTACTACCACCACCTGACTACTTTTTTTTTAAGTGCAGTATTTATGTTTTTTGAGGGGGACCTATAAATAATTTATAACTCACAGTTTGATGTTCACTAGACTACACACAGAGGTAATGGGTCCCTGCATTTAGATAGTAATAGTGGCAGAATAAAAACCTCAAGATTTTACAAATCAGAAATTTGTTAGTACTGGTGCAAGGATTCCATGAGAACATGGTTTATTCTGTGTGGATGAAGAACTCACAAGAAACACGCCTACATTTGAATATTTAAAAACAACAGACAAACATCTTCATAAAACTGAGAGTCTGGTAAAGAAGTAAAGAAGTAAAAATGGCTCAATGGTTAAGAACACTGTCTGATCTTTCAGAGGCCCTGAGTTCAGTTCTTAGCAGCCGCTCACTCACTCGAGATAGGGTCTAACTATGTAGCTGACCAGGCTGACCTGCCTCTGACTCCTGAGTGCAGGGCTTAAAGGCTAATGCGGCACCACACTCAGCTTCCTTTCTTTTTTAATGTTGATTTTTCTTTGTTTATAATACTAATGTTGATTTCTACTATTTACTGGACACCCCCCCCCCCCGAAGATTTATTTATTATGTATAAGTATTCTGCCTGCAAGTATGCCTGATGGCCAGAAGAGGGCACCAGATCTCATTGTAGGTGGTTGCTAAGAATTGAACTTAGCATCTCTGGAAGAGCAGCTAGTGTACTTAACGTCTGAGCCATCTCTCCAGCCCTGCTTCATTTCTTTAGCAGACTGTCAGCTTTACGAGGGGGTGTCAGGGTCCGCAGTTGGGCCTGACATAGTTGGTACAGTAGACACTTAATAAATACCTGTACTGAATGCGACCTCCTCAACCAAACAGCTTAGCTCATTGTTCTGCCATTTGTTTATTTGCTTTTCTACCTGGCGTTCACTGAGCAGCCTGGCTGGCCTGGGCTTCTCTCTGTATAGACCACGTTGACCTTGCACTCACCAGCTTTCCCTGTTACCTTCTAAGTGCTGTGATCATACTGGCCTGATACCACTTTTTAAAAAAGATTTAATATTTTAAAAATTATGTGTATGTTTGTGTTTCTGTGTGTAGGTGAGTATGTGCACATGCATGTGGATGCCTGCAGAGGCCAGAGGCGTCAGATCCCCTACAGCTGGAGTTTGGTCAGTTGTGAGCTACCAGTGTGCATACTGGTAACAGAACTCAGGTCCTCTGCAGCAGCAGTCAGTGTACAGTCTTGACTGCTAAGCCATCTCTTCAGCCCTATGCTACTAATGTTTACCCAAACTGGGCTCCGTTTCCCTCTTGAAGTTGTGGAACCATAAGACCCTTTAGTGACTTGAATAGGAAATCATCTGTTCTAGCTGTTGGGGGCTGAGAGCTTATAACTAGATGTAAAATACATGAAGGTTAGGCTAAAAAAAAAGGGGGGGGGGGGAGAGATGAGTCTTTTCCCGGTTGTGGATGAAGTTGTTTTCATTTCCTGTTCTTACCCAGTGGTTGTCACAGAGCTGGGTTGGGTGGCCATTCAGCATTTAGATGGATTATGCTGAAGTTAGCGGTTATCTGGCAGTATTTCTGGTGGCTACTTGCGACCCGCCCAGCTTTGATTGCGCCTACTTGAAGAACAACCTTTGCTTGCTGGTGTCCTGCCCTCAGAAATAGAGTGTTTCGCAGTATATAGAATTCAGCGAGAAAGTACGTGACTGTGGCACTGTAACAAATTGTGCCTTAAATATATCTCACATTTTAATCACATTTAAATATTACTTTGGGAGCTGGGCATGGTGGCACATGCCTGTAATCCCAGCACTCGGGAGACAGAGGTAGGCGGATCGCTGTGAGTTCAAGGCCAGCCTGGTCTACAATGCGAGTCCAGGACGGCCAAGACAACAGAGAAACCCTGTCTCGAAAAACCAAAATACATACATACATACATACATACATACATACATACTACTTTGGAGCTGGGAATGTGGCTCACTGGTCCTGGGGTCAATTCCTTGATACTGAGGTGGGAGGTCACTTAGCCTTTCGTTTCATTCTGCTTCTATTTCCCCACAGTTTTTTGAGCTAAACCAAGGTCCCATCTCCTTCAAAAGGATCACACTTTGATCACACTTTGCTCTCTTAGCTATCTCTTCCCGTTGACTCTCCTAACATTTAATTTGCAGTGTACATGCTGATCAACTTATTCTTTTTCATATGCACATGTCTTATCACTTCAAGTCCCCTATAACCGTGTGTGAGCAGGCAAGTGCTTCCTTCCCTCTTCCTTTGCTTTCCTGTTTACTGAGTGTTAGAGGTTAAGGAGCCTTGCAGAAGACTCTGCTGGTGACTTTAGGGCCTGCAAAATATGTACAAGTTTTTTGCTAGAAATAAATTTGCATTTAAGTAGAAAAGATGAAAAAATAACATTTATGGAGTACTTTAAATGTACATGAATAAACAAAAAGCTGTATAAAGCACTGCAGGATTTCACCCATATTTCATTAGAAGTGTGTACAAAGGATACTCTTTAGTTTTCATTGAGCTTACAGTTCAGTGCGTGTGTGCGCAGAAATAACCTGGCTATAGATGCAGGAGCTAGAGAGTCAATTCAGTGACTCTGAGCATTTGCTGCCCTCCAGAGGGCTCTAGCAACCCTGAGGGAGCCGTTGCCGTCTTCTGATGTCCATGGACACGTGGTGCATGCTAGGGATTGAAGTAAGGACCTAGCACATACGAGGCAAGTACTCTGTTACTAAGCTTACATTTTCGGTTCCTTGATGGTTGAGAAAGCAGGATTTAGTATTTCTTATTTCTGTGAGGTAAGATATTTATGTAGCCCATGATGACCTTAAAACCTCTGTGTAGGGTGTGGGAGGAGTAGCTTAGTGGTTAAGAGCTCTGACTGCACTTCTAGAACACCCAGGATCAACTTCAGCTCACATGGTAGCTCACAACCATCCATAACCCCAGTTCTAGGGGATCTGATACCCTCTTCTGACCTTCCCAGGCACCAGGCACAACAGACATACATTCAGGCAAAATACTCATAAAGTAAAAATACACAAAATAAAATAAGTATTTTTTAAAAAGCTGTATGTAGCTGAATCTATCCTTAGACCCTCCTACTCCTCTTGCCTCCCCCTCCCAGGTTGTAGGACTGTATACAAGTGCCATCACATGTGGAAACCCAGTTCTCAGTACTTGCCTTACATAGCCCTCAGTGTATCAGAACCAGGCAAGTAAGCATATAGCATACTACGTAGTATTTATTTATTTATTTTATTTTGGTTTTCCAAGACAGGGTTTCTCTGTGTAGCCCTGGCTGTTCTAGATTCACTTTGTAGAGCAGGCTGGCCTCAAACTCAGCAATCTGCCTGCCTCTGCCTCCTAAGTGCTAGGATTCAAGGCGTGCGCCACCATGCCTGGCTACTACGTAGTATTTATATGCTGTGATGGGAGAGGATACACAAGTGCTTGGGAGTTAAGAGGCTCTTGAGACTTCCAGTCTAAGACCTCTCTTACCTTGAAAAAATTAGTTGTTACTTTTGCCTTTTTAATAATTAAAAACAAACAAACAAACAAACAAAAAAAGCAGCAACAGCCCCTGACGAACCTGGATGCCATGGGAAAATGTTTTAAAAAAATACCTACCCTGAAACCAGATTGCTAAATTAGGATATTGTGGGAATATATGTGATGCCTAGGGAATTGAAGGGCTCAAGGTCCAGAGATGGAAGCATTAAGTTGTTTTGTGTGACTGCATCAAAGGAGTGGTGTCAGAAAGGAGAGGATGAGACCAGAGGCGCCCTGGGTCACTCAGGGCTCTCTAAAATATTTAAATTTTATAACCTAGGACAGAGCTAGGCTTTGGCACAGGGCTCATTACTCTGGATTTGGTGCTGACTTTGCCTGTTTCAATGTACTTCTCTCGGTGTGAGGATTGTTAGCTGCTTTACAAAGCCGAGGAGAACTGATAACTTCAGTAAGACAAACAACCCCCCCACACACAGACAAATAGAAGAACTCACCTTCTGTTTATTAGTGAATACTCTCTGTGGTCCAGATCCTCCAAGATGGGCTTTCAAGAATGTCTTGTGTGATAAACAGTACTGTTCTAGGTTCAGAGATTCAGTGCAGTTCTAGATGTAAACACAGAATTGATTGAAGGAGGCCTTGTGATTATCTGGGTTAGCTTTAGTTTGGGTGGGGGAAGCGGGGCTTGAGACCAGGTTTCTCTGTGTGGCCCTGGCTGTCCTGGAACTCATTATTTAGACAAGGCTGGCCTTTAACTTAGAGCTCCACCTCCCCCTGCCTCCTGAGTGCTGGGATGGAGGCGTGTGCCGCCACGCCTGGCCTGGTTTAGCCTTTGAGGCAGGAGCTGGCCTGTGCATCCTGGTCAGACTGTTGGCTAGCTCTCAGTCGTCCTTTCTCTCAGGGTTATGTGCAGCCAGGCCTGACTCCTGGGTCCAGTGTAGCCATTCATGAAGATCTTAGTTCCTTGGAAACTCCAGAAAAGACTTTAACAGTTTTGGGCCAACTAGATCTGGATTTGCTTATTTATAGAGGTTGCTTTAAACTAGATTTTAATCATTATCCATGTATTTTTTTTTCTTTGTAGAAAGAAATTCAAGCTATGAGTCAATGCCATCATCCTAATATTGTGTCTTACTACACATCTTTTGTGGTAAAAGACGAGCTATGGCTAGTCATGAAGTTGCTAAGTGGAGGTAAGTAAACTACAGTCGAATGCTAAGTTCCATAAGTTAAAATTTTAATAAAAATTTCCAGCACTCAAGATGCGAAGGCAGGCAGATCACTAGGATCTGCCAGATCAAGGCCAGCCTGAGCTACATATCAAGCTGCAAGCCAGCCTGAGCTACACAGTGAGATCCTGTCCAACAAAATGAGTAAACGTTCTCCTCATCTTGTTAGGTTTTGTGGACATCTTGCATCTGAGGAGATACCGAGAATGCAGTTTCAGTGTAACAAATGCTAGCGTGTAAGTGGTAGGCTCCACACTCCTTCTGGCTGTTAGGCCTCATCTCTCTTAATTTAGTATGCTTTTCTCCCCTTCCTTTCAGGACATAAACTGATGGAAAGACTTTGTCTACTTATGTAGCTTTATTTGACTCTTCCTTTTTGATGGCACACATAATCTGTATGTATTTCTAGCATATTGAGTATTAGAATGAAAACGCAGCTTGATGAAGTTGAGGCTGAATATTTTTGGATCTGTACTGTTGTACATTCCATACCGCATCACATCAGGAAGAGTTTCCTATCTAAATGTGTCTTTAGTGGTTTATTTTGTTAGCTTAAGGTTGTGACAACCCAAGCCTCTCTATGAAAAGTATTTTTCCTTGTAGCTAGCAGAGAATCTGTGAGATAAAACTTTGACACTATTTTCTACATCCCTGTAGGACTTATATTTTATTGTTTTAGCATGCAGTCCTTGTTTAAATCAGTTAATTCATTAGAATTTTTTAAAATTTATTTTTATTTAATGTGCATTGGTGTTTTGCCTGCGTATATGTCTGTGAGAGAGTGTCAGATTCTCTTAAACTGGAGTTACAGACAGTTGTGATCTGCCATGTAGGTGCTGGGAGTTGAACTAGGATCCTCTAGAACAGAAGCCAGCACTCTCAACTGCTGAGCCATCTCTTTAGCCCTAGAAGTTATTTCTGTTATTGCATTATTTCTTCTGTAAAGATAAGCAGACTGTTTTGTTTTGACAGGAACCTTGCCTTATTAACTGGGGCCCTTTAATCTGTAGTATAGTTCCACGAAAAAATGCAGAAGAAAAGGATTGAGGGCAGGCAGGATGGCTCATCTGGTAAAAAACACTTGCTGTAGGTGCAAGCCTCCTGCTTTGCTCGGGGCTCTGGGACCTGTATAAAGGTGGATGAGAGCACTGCTCTACTGCGCCCTCAGACCACATGTGCATGGAGTGTACATGACCACTCCAGTAGCAAATAGACATTCAAATAAAACTTAAGAATTGATTGTTGGCCTGGAAAGAGATGGCTTAGTAGTTAAGAAGACTTGTTTCTTTTGTAGAGGATTGATTTCTATTTCTAGCACCTACGTGATGGCTTACAACCATCCATAACTCCAGTTCCCGGGGATCCAGTGCTTTCTGCCCTCTAGGGGTACCAGGCACGCACATGATACATATTTATACACATAAGCAAAATACACACATAAAACAATACAAAATAACATTTTAAAAATGGTTGTTGAGCTGAGTATGATGGCTAATGCCTGAGCATAGAGGAGGCTCAGGCAGGAAGAGTTCAAGTCTGGGGCAAGCTTAGAATATGTATAGCTGCTTCCTTGCTGTTTGATTCCAGAGGGGTGTGTGTGTGTGTGTGTGTGTGTGTGTGTGTGTGTGTGTGTGTGTGTGTGTGTCTGTGCGCGCGCGCGCGTGCGCACGCATGTGCATTCATTTGTGTGATTGTGTAGGTAAGAGGACAACTTTAATTTTAATTTTTTTATGCCCTGCCTTCCTTGTTTTGAGACACGGTCTCACTGCCCTAGTCTTTGCCAAATGGACTAGCCAGCTGGCCAGCAAACTCCAGCCTTGTCTGTCTCCACTTCCCCAGTGCTGGGATTACAAGAGGGAATCACTACTTCCAGTCCTTTCTCCCACGTGGGTTCTGGGAATCGAGCTCAGGTCCTGCTTGCTTTTTACTGGCTGAGCTGTCTCACAGCCATATCAAGAGTCAGCTGATATTCTAAGAAGTGTTGGTATTTTCTCTGAAGACCAGCATCACAAAGTATAACTTAGATGCTTGCAGTGTCCATTGCTGTGACCTCAGTGCTTTTGGGGCTTGGAAGTATTGTGTGTTATAAATACATCATAATTTTACATTAATATTTCCTGTTTGGACATAATATAAATTCATAAAACTTTTAATATTGTACTTGAATCTGTTTTCTCTTACACAGAAAATCTTGATTTCCCCAGTACTAAAATAATTACATATTTTTTCTTGTACCATATATGTAATATACACAAATACATGGACATTTAGCATGTATAGATTGACCATTTTTATGGCTATGCTATGCATAGTGATATATCTGTTTTTTCCCTTTTGGTAAGGCTTGGGTTTGAGTGAGTAGCAAGAGTGGGAAGACTTGTGAGTGACGGAGCCGCCCGCTCAGCCTTCCCATCCCTATGTTGCTTGCTTGCTTTGTGCATGTGTTTTTGTAAGAGACTGTGAATTTCCATTTTATAGTGTACACTTGCAGAAGAAAGAACCCCAGAGAAACATAAGGTTTAGAATAAAATAGATCTTTCTCTCTAGAAATCGTGTCTCATTGGAGAAGACTGTGTTTGAACTTTTTTCGCTTGTTTGCTGAGAATGCCATTCTGTGTTCCAGAGTGTTCATGAGGATGGCGTAATATCATAGAAATGAAGCCTCTACCACTGTGCTTTCACGTAGGAGGTGCACAAGAAGCTTATTCTAGGAGGAGCCTGCCCTTGCTATTTGATGCTTTCAGCGTAGCCAGAATCACCTTTTTGTTTCAATCCCATTAGTGACACACTGGAGAAACTGGATTGCTTTGTTAAAGGCCCGTTTCATATGATGGTTGCTAACACCAACCACCTTTCAAGATGGTGGCCAAGCATGGTTCTTTTCAGTATGGACAGATATGGGAACATTAGGTAATACTGTATCTTTTGTTATTGATCACCTATAGCATAATTTTCTTTCTTTGTGATTTATAAAAATGTGTAATACAGAGTTTTTCATGTTTTAAAAAAGAATTTCATGATGGATGGGAGTGTCTACTTAATTCTCATCACTTTTATCTCCTCGCCCATCTTCTCTGTGACTTTTATGCACATTAACTGTCTTGTTAAAGGGTTCCTGTTCCTCTGTCTGTGATCCTGATCACAGGCGGGCAGGGTGTGAGAAGGGTTAAAGTATCTTTTAACTTGCTTTTTGTCTCTCCTGGTCTTAGGTTTCCTGAGTCAGTATCTGATTTTCCCAGCTTAGCACTAGGATGCTTTAAAAATATATCCTGGTCATAATTCTTTATGTAATCATGTACCATCTTAATATATCCAGTTTTGAATATTAAAAGTTCTGCATTTTTAGGAAGGTAAAATATTTTACTATTTACTTCCTTATAATATTGCTTTATTATACTATTTACTATACTAAATAGAATAAACCTTTAAACTAAATAGGTATATTAAGCAATACGTGTAAAACAAAAACTAGAGCTATACTCACCACATACATACATACATACATGCATACATACATTTATTTACATTAAGGAATTTTATTCTCATATGTCCAGCATAAGAAAAACACTTTATATTTTTTATTTAAATTAGTTTTTAGTCTAGTCTGTGTAGTGTTGGCATTTATTAGTATTCTCATAAATCTTTAGAAGCATGTTCTATCCAAATATCTGTTTCTGCCATTTACTAGAGTGATGCTTCAGTGTAAGATTTAAAAAAAAAAAAAAAATATATATATATATATATATATATATGTTTATTTATTATGTATATGAGTATGCTTTCTTCATGTACACCAGAAGAGGGCGTTGGATCATAATACAGATGGTTGTGAGCCACCATGTGGGTGCTGGGACTTGAACTCAGGACCTCTGGAAGAGCAGCCAGTGCTCTTAACCTCTGAGCCATCTCTCCAGCCATAAGATCTTAAAAGATCCAGGTAGTTGGGGCCATCAGGTTGTCCTCTGACTTTACTCCACTTGCATACACGATGTTCACACATGCACACACAAATCAAAATGAATCTAAGTGATTAAGAAAAAACTGGAGAAGGAAAATAAGTACCTATACCATTAAACAATTCTGTATAGAAGTACAAACGTCTAATTTAGATATACTTGTCTAGCTAGTAAGGTATGCTGTTTAGAACCTTCCTCATATTTGTCACATTCTGACAGATAGAAGTATGGTTAGGCCCTTCTCCTAGAGGACCCAGTGAAGTATCTGATAATAATGATGATCTCTGCATTGCCGGATGAGCAGTAGTGAGTTCTTAGGTTTTCTGATATCTATTGTCCTATCATGGAATACTGAACTAAACAAACTCTGGGCCCTCTTAAACCTCAGTGGCTCAGAAACATCTTCGTGGGAACAGCTGGTAAGGGATGAGGGCAGAGTTCAGGCCCTGGCTTCAGTCTCCAGCCATGTAAGACAGAGAGAGGGAGAGTAACAGCTATGTTTTTAAGTGAGTTCACTTTTGTTTTTAAAAAGGATCTTTTTATAAAAATGAGGGAAGTACTTGAGGTACCTGTCAGGCTTAATGGGTATCTCAGGTCAGCAGCTGCTACACTTTACTACTTTTTAAAAATCTTTAAAATTTTTTATTTTGATTGGATGTATTTATTTTATGTGTATCTGTGTACCATGTGTATGAAGTGCCCACAGAAGTCGGAAGAGGGCATTGAATTCCCTGGAACTGGAGTGTGAGCCAGCATGTGGGTGCTGGGAACTGAGCCTGGATTCTGCAAGAGCAGCCAGTGCTCTAACCACTGAGCTGTATCTTGTCAATACTATTTTGATAATTAGTAGTGATTTCCTGGGACAGTTGGGCTTGGGGCTGCATTGCTGTTTGATTAATCTGTGCCAAGGCTGTGACGGCACACAGATTGTTTGGGGAATAGAAGAGGTGTGTCTTTAACCTCCTTCTTACAAGATTTGTACTAAATCTTATTTTTCAGTATTTTTTAAAAAAAACATTTTTCAGTATTTTAATTACTTTATTCTAAAACTACTTGAGGTTTATTTATTTTTCTTTTTAAAATTTCTTTTTGAGACAGGTTTTCATATAGTACATGGCTGGCCTCTTTCATCTTGCTGTGTATGAGGATGGCCTGGAGCTCCTGGTCATTTAGTCATCTCTGATGCTGGGGCTACAGAGGCCACCATGCTTGCTTAGGGCATGCATTGCTGGGTTAAACTCGCCTCTCGTCTGCTAGATAAGCACTTTACCAACTAAGCTGCATCCTGGCTGGCAATGCCTGGAGTTTAATGGATAGCTGTCATCAAAGTAGTGCAGGTCTTAAAATGTCCTTTAAAAGGGAACTTCCTGGGTTCATAGTTTGGTAATGACAGTTTATAGCGTCTGGGGAGTCTGCTGTTGTTAATTTGTGGGTGCTTTTGTTTACTAGCTTGCATGTTAAAGTTCAAAAACGTGAGTTTTCTTTGTATAGTATTCCTTGCAAACTGTGGTCAAGACATGGCAGAGCACACACTACTACAACTGTCCCCACACCCCTACCGTGCTTTAATCAAATAGGAAGTCCGGTGATAATCATTAGTCTTTTTGGCTTAGTATGTTTTGCCCTCATGTTTCTTTTACTTGACATCAAAACAAGTTCTAGATAATAATAAATATAATATGATTTAATTGTAATTTTCATTTAATTTCTGTCTATCTGCCTGCCTTTCTCTTTCTCTCTTTTGAGGCAGGATCTCATTGTAGGCAAGGCTGAGCTGGAATGCAGTGTACAGTACAGGCTGGCCTTGAACTGAAGATAGTGTTCTTGCCTCAGCCTTGAACACTATCTTGGGCATAATTGTTAAATGAATACATTTTGTTGATTTTTTTTAAAAAATTCTATCAGGATTTTCCCCATTTTCAGTCTTTATTTTAAAAATTCTCAAAGTTTCAAACATGGAACTTTATTTTCTCACTAAATAGTTTTTGTGGCCTAAGTTTTTCAGAAGAGTGATCATATGGATTCACTGATTGGTCACTTTGCTTCAGGGTTTAAAGTGTGTTTGATAAGCTCAGCAGAGCTGAACTTCTCCCTAGGCCCTCTAGATGACAAGTTTATAAATTCCAGTCTCAAGAAATGGAAAGCTGCCCTGAAATTATGTGCTAGGAAGTATTGTGTGGCATTTAGAACTGCTCTGGCTCCTTATCGCTAGACAGAATAACATGCCTGTTTCCTGCTGAAAGTCCTGTGTGGCAGTGGGGTGGCTTCCAGAGGGGAGAGTTAGGACAATTCTGCTGTCTTCAGTCGGTTCTCCCTTCCCCTTCTCTCTACATGGGGTTGGTGCTGGAACTCTAGGAGCCATTACTTTCTTTTTCCTCTTTTCTTTTAAGGCTGGATTATACTGTATAGCTCTTGCTGGCTAAAACTCAGTGATTGACCTGTCTCTGCCTCCCAGGAGCAGGCGGGGATCACCTTCCATGTTAGTTCTTCAGGCTCTGAAATTGAGATTTCTCTAGTCTGCCTTCTTTCCAAGATCATTGCTACCCATCTTCTATTCTCTTGTGTTATCTAGGCTTAAGGTGCCCTGCTCAGTCTGGAGGGGCAGTTGCCCACAGAGGTCAGGCTTGACTCTCACCTGTGTTCTGCCCCAGAGTCTTCTGTGGACTGTCCCAGAGTCTTCTGTGGACTGTCCCAGAGTCTTCTGTGTTCTGTCCCAGAGTCTTCTGTGGACTGCCCCACAGTCTTCTGTGGACTGTCCCACAGTCTTCTGTGGACTGTCCCAGAGTCTTCTGTTTTCTGCCCCAGAGTCTTCTGTGTTCTGCCCCAGAGTCTTCTGTGTTCTGGCCCAGAGTCTTCTGTGTTCTGCCCCAGAGTCTTCTGTGTTCTGCCCCAGAGTCTTCTGTGGACTGTCCCAGAGAGTCTTCTGTGTTCTGCCCCAGAGTCTTCTGTGTTCTGTCCTAGAGTCTTCTGTGGACTGCCCCAGAGTCTTCTGTGGACTGTCCCAGAGTCTTCTGTGTTCTGCCCCAGAGGAGTCTTCTGTGTTCTGCCCCAGAGGAGTCTTCTGTGTTCTGCCCCAGAGGAGTCTTCTGTGGACTGTCCCAGAGGAGTCTTCTGTGTTCTTCCCCAGAGTCTTCTGTGTTCTTCTCCAGAGTCTTCTGTGTTCTGCCCCAGAGTCTTCTGTGTTCTGCCCCAGAGTCTTCTGTGGACTGCCCCAGAGTCTTCTGTGGACTGCCCCAGAGTCTTCTGTGGACTGCCCCAGAGTCTTCTGTGGACTGCCCCAGAGTCTTCTGTGGACTGCCCCCAGAGTCTTCTGTGGACTATCCCAGAGTCTTCTGTGGACTGCCCCAGAGTCTTCTGTGGACTGTCCCAGAGTCTTCTGTGGACTGTCCCAGAGTCTTCTGTGGACTATCCCAGAGTCGTCTGTGGACTGCCCCAGAGTCTTCTGTGGACTGCCCCAGAGTCTTCTGTGGACTGCCCCAGAGTCTTCTGTGGACTGCCCCAGAGTCTTCTGTGGACTATCCCAGAGTCGTCTGTGGACTGCCCCAGAGTCTTCTGTGGACTGTCCCAGAGTCTTCTGTGGACTGCCCCAGAGTCTTCTGTGGACTGTCCCAGAGTCTTCTGTGGACTGCCCCAGAGTCTTCTGTGGACTGCCCCAGAGTCTTCTGTGGACTATCCCAGAGTCGTCTGTGGACTGCCCCAGAGTCTTCTGTGGACTATCCCAGAGTCTTCTGTGGACTGCCCCAGAGTCTTCTGTGGACTGCCCCAGAGTCTTCTGTGGACTGTCCCAGAGTCTTCTGTGGACTGCCCCAGAGTCTTTTGTGGACTGCCCCAGAGTCTTCTGTGGACTATCCCAGAGTCGTCTGTGGACTGCCCCAGAGTCTTCTGTGGACTGTCCCAGAGAGTCTTCTGTGTTCTGCCCCAGAGTCTTCTGTGTTCTGTCCTAGAGTCTTCTGTGGACTGCCCCAGAGTCTTCTGTGGACTGTCCCAGAGTCTTTTGTGTTCTGCCCCAGAGGAGTCTTCTGTGTTCTGCCCCAGAGGAGTCTTCTGTGTTCTGCCCCAGAGGAGTCTTCTGTGGACTGTCCCAGAGGAGTCTTCTGTGTTCTTCCCCAGAGTCTTCTGTGTTCTTCTCCAGAGTCTTCTGTGTTCTGCCCCAGAGTCTTCTGTGTTCTGCCCCAGAGTCTTCTGTGGACTGCCCCAGAGTCTTCTGTGGACTGCCCCAGAGTCTTCTGTGGACTGCCCCAGAGTCTTCTGTGGACTGCCCAGAGTCTTCTGTGGACTGCCCCAGAGTCTTCTGTGGACTGCCCCAGAGTCTTCTGTGGACTGCCCCAGAGTCGTCTGTGGACTGTCCCAGAGTCGTCTGTGGACTGCCCCAGAGTCTTCTGTGGACTATCCCAGAGTCGTCTGTGGACTGCCCCAGAGTCTTCTGTGGACTGCCCCAGAGTCTTCTGTGGACTATCCCAGAGTCGTCTGTGGACTGCCCCAGAGTCTTCTGTGGACTGTCCCAGAGTCTTCTGTGGACTGCCCCAGAGTCTTCTGTGGACTGTCCCAGAGTCTTCTGTGGACTGCCCCAGAGTCTTCTGTGGACTGCCCCAGAGTCTTCTGTGGACTATCCCAGAGTCGTCTGTGGACTGCCCCAGAGTCTTCTGTGGACTATCCCAGAGTCTTCTGTGGACTATCCCAGAGTCTTCTGTGGACTGCCCCAGAGTCTTCTGTGGACTGCCCCAGAGTCTTCTGTGGACTATCCCAGAGTCTTCTGTGGACTGCCCCAGAGTCTTCTGTGGACTGCCCCAGAGTCTTCTGTGGACTGTCCCAGAGTCTTCTGTGGACTGCCCCAGAGTCTTCTGTGGACTGCCCCAGAGTCTTCTGTGGACTGCCCCAGAGTCTTCTGTGGACTGCCCCAGAGTCTTCTGTGGACTGCCCCAGAGTCTTCTGTGGACTGCCCCAGAGTCTTCTGTGGACTGTCCCAGAGTCTTCTGTGGACTGCCCCAGAGTCTTCTGTGGACTGTCCCAGAGTCTTCTGTGGACTGCCCCAGAGTCTTCTGTGGACTGCCCCAGAGTCTTCTGTGTTCTGCCCCAGGGGCTGCTTAGTCCAGTTCTTGTCTTAGGTAGTTGGGCTGTTGGGCTGCGGCTACTTCTACTACTGTTTTAAATCAGACTTGCTTGAGTCATGGGATTATTTTGTTTGAGAGGGAACTTTTGAGGCCATTTTCTTTTTCATGCAATTCATGCCATCCTTGAGCTCTCTGTGCAACTGAGGGTTATCTGTTTAACTCCCTAACTTCCTGCCTGATTTACGTCATTGGATCTTAAGTGTGTTGGGCAGTGCAGTGTTTTCTTTGTTCTGGGAACTGAGGCGAGGGCACTCGCTCCATGCTGCATCACCATCCTCCTAGATTACTGTTTCCTGTGTGCTTGGAATCAACGTTTTCAGTGAGTTAAGTGAGGGTACTATATTTTTTGGACCATAAGATGCACCTTTTTCTCCCAAAAGTGGTGGTGGTGGTGGGGAGCAGTTAGAGTACACCTTATGGTCTGATTACTATTTTTCTTGTGTTACTGCTCTAAAAATTGGGTGCGTCTTATGGTCAGGTATGTCTTATAGTCTGAAAAATACAGTATGTAGTATAGTAGGTTTTTTTTTGTTTGTGTTTGGTTTTGGTTTTTTGAGACAGCATTTCTCTGTGGTATAGTAGATTTTTAGTGGGATCCAGTGGTTTTATTTTCTTAATTGAAGAAAAATTTTAGAGAGTGTAGGTGGTAAACGGTGCATGTATAGATGACAGTGGGGTCATTTCTATGTATTTTTGTGAGTTTCTGGGAAATTTTTGACTGTAAGTAGTTTTAATTGTCAGTGTTGTGTGGTTTTAACTGCTCCATAGAGTTTGTTCCTCCCGCTCCCTTGTTTAGTAGGAGCAGCATCTTCCATTCTGAGAGGACTTGGATTGATGAGACCTCTGGGCATTACTTCAGGGAGAACGGAAATTGCTTTTATTACCATGTTTACCATTGTCTTACCTGTTTTATTTATGTATTTACTATCCTAGAATTTTAGCCCTTAAATTAACTTGAGTACTGTATTAGTCAGAGTTCTCTAGAGTAACAGAATTTATAGAATAAGGGGATTTACTAGGATGATTTACAGATTGTGGTCCAGCTAATCCAACAGTTGCTGCCTATGAACAGAAGGTCCAAGAGTCCAGTAGGTGTTCAGTCCGATGTCTAGGTGTCTTAGCTGGTCTTCAGTATATGCCAGAATCACAAAGTTGGCTCTGATGCCAGTGAAGGAATGGAGTTGCTAGCAATGCCAAGTGCAAGCTGCAAGGAATGAAACTTCCTTCTCCCATGTCCTTATGTGGTCTTCCAGCAGAAGGGGTGGCCCAGGCTAGAGGTGTGTCTTCCCACCTCAAAGATCTGGATTAGCAAAAATCTCTCATAGGCATGACCCTCCGTTTTGGGGTTTTACTTAATTCTAGATTTAGCAAAATTCACAACCAAGAATAGCCGTAACAACTGCAAATGTAACTTTTACTTTCCATGTGTTTCTTCATTGAGTGACCTATATTTCAGTTGTATTTACCTCCTCAGTTATGAAATGCCAATTGAGTTGAAAACTTCTTTGGCTTGTGATATTTTAGTTTTGAGTATTATTGATTGGTGTGGTTCCCCCAGGGATTCTTTAGAGATGATTGGAAATCCTATACTAACCTTTCCAGGTTCTCATTAGAGACCTAAAGAACACACTGGTATAACATACCATTTGAATATTAATTACTTTCTGTTTTAAGGTGGAAGTTAGAGTTTGAAGCATCATTTGAAGCAAGTATTTCCTCATACTTGCTATTTTTCCTTTCTTTCTTACATAATTTATTTTAATGTAATGTTTTACTGTGCTTTGATTCCAAACTAGATCTGAATGATTGAATGAGTTAAAATTTTTACTGGGCTCTGTTTTCTGTTTTTAGGTTCTGTTTTGGATATTATTAAGCATATTGTGGCAAAGGGGGAGCACAGAAGTGGAGTCCTAGATGAGCCAACCATTGCTACAATCCTCCGAGAAGTCTTAGAGGGTTTGGAATACCTGCATAAGAATGGGCAGATTCACAGGTGAGTGACCGCTTCCCCTCTGTGGGTTGTGCTGGTTGTGCTTTTATATTGAGGACAATTTCTTTCCTTTATGAATTTGTTTTATTTTTGAGCCCTGTGCTTTTTGTATTATTAGTTTCAATTTGTTTTGTTCATTATTAGAGTGTGACTTATACAACCTATAAATATTAAGAAAGTGATAAATGGTTAAAAGAAAAAGGAAAGAGAGAAAACCAACAGCAAGAAAAAAAACAAAACAAAACAAAAAGTAAGCCAGGCATGTCTTTAATACCAGCACTTGAGAGGCAGAGGCAGGTAGATATCTGTGAAGGCTAGTCTGGTCTGCATGCAAGTTTGGGGGCCAGTCAGGTGATATAGTAAGGTCCTGTCTCAAAGAACAAACAAACAAGTACTATGCATTTTAGTAAAACTGGAAAATGAAAAAACAGGGCAATTAAATTTCTGCCAAGAACACAGCCACTGGTAATGTTTGGAATGTTGGTTTTTGTTTTCTTAAGAACTTAGGTATGATATTTATATCATTTTGTCTCTTATTTTTGAAGTGCTAGGAATTGATCTCAGGTTCTGTGCATGCTATGAAAGTATCTTACCACAGACCTATGTGTTTCCAGCCTTAAACAAGCTGGATGCAGTGGTTCATGCCTTAAATCCCAGCACTCAGGAGGCAGAGGCAGGAGAATCTTTGTGAGTTTGAGGCCAGCCTGGTCTACAAAGTGAGTCTAGGCCAGCCAGGGCTTGTTACACAGAGCTTGTCCTTAAAAACAAAGACCCCCTTCCCCCATAGCTTCCCAACCGCCCTTTGCCCCCAATAGTTAAAACCACACCAACTTTGAAAAGTCTTGCTAACTTGCCCAGGCTAAGATTAACTCCTGGTGCCTTTTGTTTTTTCTTTCTTTTTTAAGATTTATTGGTTTATTACTTATACAGTATTTGCCTGCATGTATGCCAGCAGGCCAGAAGAGGGCACCAGATCTCATTACAGATGGTTGTAAGCCACCGTATGGTTGCTGGGAATTGAACTCAGGACCTCTGGAAGAGCAGCCAGTGCTCTTAGCCTCAGAGTCACCTCTGCAGCCCAGCTCCTGGTGGTTTTGCTTTACTTTTCCAAGTACTGGAGTTACGAGTACATACCGCCATGTCCACACTGTCTATTGCTCTTTTCATTTTACTTTAGATCTTAAATATTTTTCCAAATTGCTGAAAAGTTCTTTGTAAAATAGTTTTTTGTTTTTTTTTTTTTTTAATTAAAGCATTAATTTTTTCTATGTATACAGTCAGCACACTCATCCTAGTGCTGCTGCCTGGGAACTGAGTGGTAGACCCTGAATACATGGGTCTATAAGCCCTTTTCCAGACTCCTTGTGTGAGCTGCTGTCTGGTCCAGTGAGGTTGCTATTGCCAGTGGAGATGGAAGGCTTTTCCCTTAAGCACCTTGGCTGCTAGGTAGGGAATAACACACGCAGGTCCTGTAGAGGATTAGAATTTTTGTTTTGTTTTGTTTTGTTTTTTGCTTTTTCAAGACAGGGTTTCTCTGTGCAGCCTTGGCTGTCCTGGACTCGCTTTGTAGACCAGGCTGGCCTCGAACTCACAGCGATCCACCTGCCTCTGCCTCCCGAGTGCTGGGATTAAATGTGTGCGCCACCACTGCCCGCCTGGATTAGAGTTTTTTGATAGCACATTAAGCATTTGTATAAAAGATGCTTCTCAGAGTTTCCTCCTACTTCTCTGTCATTAAACAAACAAACAAACAAGATCATAATTCTAGTGGAATGTGTGTATCTGAGTAAATAACTTTGTAGTCATAAATGCCACGTGTTTTGCTGATTTGTAGCAGACAATATTCAACCATCTTGAATTTAGATACCAGAGAAAAGCATCAGAAACAGTTACAAAGATGTTTCATAGCCCATCAAGGAGAAGGTCTTCCGGGCTTCTCTCTAACCATGATGGAATGTTGATGGGGCCTAGCCTGTGCAGACAGCCATTTTTGTTGTGAATTCATGGGTCATGTTTGGAGTATAATGTTTGACAACACTTTGGCTCTTATATTCTTTCTTCTTCCTCTTTCTGAATTTTCCTTGACTCTTAGAGAGGGTGATGTGGACATCCATATTAAGTTTAAGGTCTCATGGTCATTGATTCTCAGCATTTTGACCATTTAGGAGTTTCTGTATTAACAGTAATCCACTGCAACCAGAAGCTTCTCTGACCAAAGCTCAGAGCACAAATCTATGGGTATAAATAGATATATAGAAGGCAGTTTGACATGTCCATTTCGGCAAGGCCTTTGACTGCACTGTGGGCTTTTGACCAGGTGTGTAGTACCAGGTATGCATTCCTTCTGTGGCGAGGTTATCATACCCAGTCAGAGAGCAGTCACGCCATTTTTATATCAGTTGACATTCCTCGTCTGGCAGGTTGGCATGGAAGCTGAAGAAGTTCATAGCTGAGTAAGACAGTAAGATTGTCATGTTACTTCTTTTTCTGTGTTTTTGTTTACTTTCTGTTGCTCTGATAAATACCATGATCAAAAGCAACTTGAAGTGGGGTGTGGCCTATTAACCTTACAGACCCGTGCATAAACTTTAAGTGGTAGTTGTGAAGGAATGTTGCTTACTGGTTATGTAGCCCAGGCCACCTGCCTAGGCATGGTACCGCCCACAGTGGGCTGGGCCCTCTTATACCAATTAGGAAGTTATAAAATTCCTCATAGACACAGCCATGGGCAATTCTTGGGTTGAGGTTCCTTTTTTCAGTTGACTCTTTGTGTCAAGTTGACACCTGAAGCTAGCCATGACACTTCTCCCAGTAGCCTGTATTAAGTGTTCTGTCACTGTGAACGCGATCCAGCAAGAAGGAGGCTTCCAGCTCAGTTCCAGCTTGATTTCTCTGTGTCCTGCCCAAAATATACGGCATCTTCAGCAATAGAGGTTTTTTTTTAAATGGAAACAAGTCTTTATTAAGTAACTTTTAATATCAGAAAAATAAAACTCTTATAATTCTCTCTACAGCAAATATATAATATCAGTGCTTTGGCACTGAATTTGGATTGCCTGAGTAACAGCTGTCTGGCAAACTGGACATGATGGCGTTCTCTTTTCACAGATCTTATTGGCACATACAATAGAGGTTTTTTAATGTTTATTTTATGTATATGTATGCGTGTCTGCACTTATGCTCTGTGTACGTTCCTGGTGTATGGCAAGGGCCTCATATTCCCTGGAACTGGAGTTAGAAGTACTCGTGAGCCACCTGATTGTGAGTGCTCATGCCCGAACTCGGGTCTTTTGCCAAAAGTAGTGTACATTCTTAACCACGGAACTATTTCTCCAGCCCCTGGCCTTCATTTTGGAAAAGTTTTGCAGACTATTGAGTTCTTGGCTCACAGTTTTTTTGTTTGTTTGCTTGCTTTTTAAATTTAGTGCTTTGAATGTGTCTCATTAACTTGTGGCCACCATTGTGCCATTGTGTCAGTGTTAACTGTGTAACTTCCATGTCCCTGCACGAGTTGTTTTTCTCTTGCTGCTATGTTGTTGCTGTTGGGTATACACTTTATTTTGTATGTGTGATTTCTTCCTTTCTTCTTTTTCTTTCTTTCTTTTAGTGTTTTGAATTTGTAGATTACTTTTTCCTTTAGATTGATAATGCTGTCTTGAAATTTAAAGATTGTGGGTCTGGAGAGATGACTCAGTGATTGAGAGCCCTGGCTGCTCTTCCAGAGGACCTACGTTCAATTCCCAGCACCCACATGGCAGCTCTCAACTGTCTGTAACTCCAGTACCAGGGAACCTGACACCCTCACACAGACATACATCCAGGCAAAACAGCAATACACATGGAATACAAATTAAAAATTATTTAAAATGTTGTATAAAAATTTTTTTAAGCAGCCAGGTGTGGTAGCACAGTTTTAATCTCAGCACTTTGGAGGCAGAGGCAGGTGGATCTCTGAGTTTGAGACAAGCCTGTTTACAAAGCAAGACCAGGACAGCCAGGGCTCTGTGTAACAGAGAAACCCTGTCTCAAAAAGCAAAACAAAAACAAAAGAAAGAAAAAAAAATTTAAAGACTGTTCTGCCATCATAAATCTGCTTTTTGTAGAATTTTCAATAATCCTTCCATCCTCTCTCCCTCTCTTCCTCCCTTCTCTCTCGACTGTCTTCTGCTCTTTTGCTCGCTCCCTTTCCCCCAGGCCCTTTCTTGTAGTGTGTAGTCACTGCCTTCTCTCTTGTACTTGTCTACGCTCTTTCTATTTTGAAGGCTGATGAGTGGGTAAAGGTCATATATAGCAGTGGCCGCCATGACTTATGTCCTTCCTGTTCATGTTGGACTATTTTTCTCAGAAGCCTGGGGTGGTGCTGCAGTACTTTTCGACCAGGCTCTTGTGAAGTTGTCTTTGCTTTTTGTGCCTTTGTATGGGTGGAGCACCTGTGTCTTCAGTGTCTTGGTTTGTAGTTGGACTGCAACCACAGATGATAGAGTTACTGTTTACCCTTTCTTGCTGGCCAGTCCTCAGAAGGTGGCTTCTGTTGGCAGTGTCACTGTGTGCAGGTGTTGCCCACACTTGTAATCAAGTGAGTCTGAGCATCTCTGGCTGGAGATGTGCTGCTTGTCACCGTGTAGGCGACACAAAAATAGCGCTTGCCTCAAAGAGGTAAGAAACTTCATCTGGAGCCAAATGTGAGCACTTGTGGCCTGAGAACACAGAATTAGGTTACCACAATTGCCTGTTCCAACAAGGTAGCAATTGCATTAAGTTTTCATAGAAACACTTTTTGAATACATTGGTGAAAACATCAGGTAGGTGATTACAGCAAAGGAGAAAATCTTAGTTCCAGTCTCAGATGCTGTCTGATGAATTCTCAGGTTTTGGTTGGGGAGAGCGAGTGGTCTGCTAACTCTACATTTCCAACAGTCTATTGTGAGGGCTACAGAAATGTTACATCTAAGGGGGCTGGGGGTTCAGGGGTGGGGCTGCCTAACAAGGGGCTAAAGGCAGCACAAGATAAGTTTTAATTAGGCTCTTGACTGTGACGTTTGACTTCCCCAGCCTTTGAAGTTGTAATCAGATAATCAGCCCTGTGGAACCGTGGAGGGCAGGGTGTAGCTTCTTTCTGGGAATTTCCTCTACAGTGGTCGGGCTGCCCTGGTAGAAGCTCACAGGGACTGAACTAGGCATGACCCTGGCCAGAACATCGGCTCCCACTTTTCTTATCTGCTATGATTCAGTTTTCCAAGCATAAATGTTTCTAAGGTTAATTTCCAGAGCACTGAAATGTTGGTTTCATCAAGTCTGTCTAGCTGTGAGGGGGGAGTTTGAAGGGGGGGGGAGACTTACCAAATAGACTTAGTCTTAGATTTTGTGTATTTTCTTCCACAAGATTATCCTAAAAAACAATGCCCACACCCCCAGAAATTCCTTAGGAAAATCTCTGAGGGAAACAGTTATTTTTTTAAAGGTTTATTTATTATTATATATACAGTGTTCTGTCTGCATGTACACCTGCACATCAGAAAAGGACACCAGATCTTATTATAGATGGCTGTGAGCCACCATGTGGTTGCTGAGAATTGAACTCAGGATCTTTGGAAGAACAGCCAGTGCTCTAAATCTCTGAGCCATCTCTCCAGCCCCCTTTAGAATATATTTAAAGCACAACTCTAGCCTCATGTATTTGGGATGCTTAGGCAGCAGGATCATGAGATGGAAACAGCTTGGGTTACATAGCAAGATTCTTGAAAACAAAACAAAGATAAGAGGGCCTGGAGAGTTAGCTCATTGGTTAAGAGCGTTGACTATTCTTATGGAGGACATAGGTTCAGTTCTCAACATGTACATGGAAAATCACAACCATCTCTGACTTCAGTTCTGTGAGTTCCAACGTCCTCTTCCAACTTCCTGGGTACCAGGCAAACATATGGCACACATGCATACATACATTCAGAAAAAAACAAAAACCCCATACACATTAAATAAATAAGAGAAAGAGTATATTTAGGTTCTCTATAAAGTTGTGTGTTCATGGGTATTCACAGAGCACAACCTCACTGGTGACCTACTAATTAATAACTAGATCATTCTCATTCTTTGTAAAATATTAGTTTATAGCTAACATCTGGAACAGATGTAGGCAGTAGAGGCAATACTTTGCATTCATTTTCTCTCCCCCTCTTCTTTTCTTCCTTCCTTTCTTTCTTTGAGACAGGGTTTCTCTGTGTAGACTCGCTTTGTGGACCAAGCTGGCCTCAAACTCATGGAGATCCACCTGCCCCTGCCTCCCTGAGTGCTGGGATTATAGGCGTGTGCCACTGTGCCCTGGCTAGCATTAATTTTCAACCCCGTTGCCTCACCCCTGCCATCCTTGCCAGAAAAATAAATACTAGGTAGGCAGTCTTCCATGTACTTCATTGGATGGTTGATTACTGCAATGGCAAGGGACAGCGCATTGTTACACAGACCCAGATGTAGCTCATGGTGACATGAGGAGACAGACCTAGAAGTACAGCCATCTAGTAAACTCTGTAGGTCCTACAGTCCAGCCAGTTACCCAGGGTGGGGGACGTAGTGGCTGAATTGTACTCTTTCCTACCAGAGGGAGTTAAGGTTCTTTTCCAGCAAAGGTAGTTTGCCCTGCAAGGACTCAAATTTCCTGAAGCTTCGGTCCCATTGTACCAATTAGCCAGTCAGCTTAGAGTATGACATCTAGCTCCCACCAATGGGACGAGGCACAGCCAGGGGTAAAAGATGGATGCCATCTTGGCTGAGTGAACTCACTAAGCCTGGTTTGGGTTTTGGTGCAGTTTTTACAAGAAGAATTGCCTTGTTGAATTTTCTCTTTGTGTAGTCCTTTGTGCAACAGCAAGATTTTGTTTTGTGGTTTTGAGACAGGGTCTGGCTGGCCTGGAATGCTCTGTGGAGACCAGGCTAGTCTCAAATTCACAGAAATCCATCTGCCTCTGCATCCCAAGTGCTGAGATTCAAAGTATATCCCACTATATTTGGCATTTTTAAAAAAAGCTTTTTAAGATAACAAACATGTCTATTCTTCTTTTACTAGAGTTGTTACCTGTCATTACCAGTGAAAATATACCCAGTTCTGAGTAATTTTGCTTTATTCTTTAAGTGCACAGTAGTATGTTTTCCCACTGTGCACTCCTTATTTGATCAGTTAGAAAGTAAGAAATGAGGGTTGAGGAACTGGGAGTGAGTCATTGTTTTAGTGGGTAGTTTGTATAGAAAAAAACGTGTATGTTTCAGCAATAAGGATTAGGTAAGGACAGATGAGGCTCACTTTCTTTGTCCATTATCATCCCAATCAAGAATATTTAATGAGCTTAGGTTTTCTAGATTGTAGAAAAAGTTATGTTCCTATTATAGTTTTCTTTTTAATGTGTAGGTTATACTATAAATGGCTAAAATTAAAAACATGTTATTGGCATTAGTACTTTTAAAATATAAAACAATATTTAAATATTGCTAATGTTTTGTAAATAAAATAACCCGTTGCTTAAATTGTGCTATTCTAAAGAACAAATGTTTGATAGTATTTTTTTCCTTGAAGAGATGTGAAAGCTGGAAACATTCTTCTAGGAGAAGATGGCTCTGTACAGATCGCAGGTAATGATTAGCATAACTTTGTGTGTGTGTGTGTGTGTGTTGCATAAAGGCACACATGTATGTGCTTTCCCATTTGTGAGTGCACTTGTTACCACTTTGCCTCAGAGCACCCTGAGCACTCATCTTAAGCGGCCACCATATCTGCCTACCATTTGTGTGGGTGCTGGAGGTGTGGAAAGGGCTACTCCTGGGGCTACTGCCTCAGTTCATAGTATTTCTTTTTATTTTGATGGAATAGGTAGAACCGCCTTATTTGTCTTTTATGTTTTCTTAGTATCTGATTCTGTTCCAAGGACATCTTTCTGTTTCAGCAGCCTCTCAAGATTGCTTCTACTCCTCAGATAGCTTTCCTGGCTGTTACTCATTGCTTTCCATTTTCCTACTCCCCACCGTCATTAGGGTCTTCTGATAGGGCTTCCATCTTGTAGCACTCTGTGCTTTTATTTGAAGGAGAAACAGTTAGGATTCCCCAGTGCTGAGGAACAAATACTTTTTTGAGAGGTGATGTGAAGTGGCCTTTTCTAGGGCTGGGGTGATTGGGTTTAACTGTCAGCTTGACTCAGTCCAGAGCCTAGGGAGGGAGGCTCCATGAGTAACTGCGTAGATGAGGCTGGCCTGTGGATGTATGTGAGGGGTTTTCTCAATTACGTTCATTGAAGTAGGCTGACTCACCTTGAACTTGGGTGGCACCATTGTATGTCAGCCGAGCACTAGCATGACATATGATGTGATGGCTTGTTGGTCTTGACTGGGAATGTAGTGTGGTCAGCTGCTTCGAGTTCCTGCCACCTTGACTTCTCGTAAATATGAGTGAGCTATTATTTGCCAACTTTCTCCTAGAGTTGCCTTTTTAAAAATCATAGTAGCGAAGCTGGGTGTGGTGGTGCACGCCCTTAATCCCAGCACTTGGGAGGCAGAGACAGGTGGATTGCTATGAGTTTGAGGCCAGCCTGGTCTACAAAGTGAGTCCAGGACAGCCAAGGCTACACAGAGAAGCCCTGTCTCGAAAAACAAAAAACAAAACAAAACAAAACAAACAAACAAATCACAGCAGGAGGAAAGGAATAACACAAGGGTGGCACGGAGTCAGTGCCTTCTAGGAAGCAAGCATGCGTGCAGTGGGAGCACAGCTTCGGCAGGTTAGAGCTTAGGGACAGGGTTGGAGGGAGTAGTTTACCCATCCAGATAAAACGCCAACATAGAATTGATTCTTCTGATGTTAACTTTCTTTTGGTCAAAAGAAGAATGAACACTTCTCACTAATTACAAGACATGGAGTAGTATGGTTACAGCATGAATAATTTTAGAATGCATCATGAGTTGATAAAGGGAAAAAAAGCTACACACAGTGCCATATGTTTGGAACCTGACTGGAGGAGGGAGCAGAGGTAAGGAGGTTTCCAGGGCTCACTGGCTAGCTAATCTGTCTATCCTACACCATGAGCTCCAGGCTCAGTGAGAGGCTGTGTCTCAAAAAATAAGATAGTCATTGAGGACTGTACCCACCATCTGCCTCCTGCATCTACAGAAACGTGCACAGGTGAGCGCCCGCCCATGTGTGCACACACTCATGCACTGCACATGAATGTGAAAAGATGCAGAGCAAAACATAAAGCAAACAAACATGAATCAGTTACTAGGTGCCAAGTGATTGGTTTGACCCAAACACCAGACAAAGCCAATTGTTGGGTCCAAAGCAAGAACACAAAACTCTGATGCTAGGAGTAGCTCAGCACGGTGATGTGTTAAAGTTGAAGATGTGCGTATGCAGACCCTAGGCAGTAGCTTCTTATAAACTCCTCTGTACATTTGCAGCGATCTCTTCATCATGAACTTTAGACATTCCTAATGCCCTTCACTAGCAGACAGTGTAAATAAATTGTGGTTAATTCATTTACCACATACCACATGATGAAAGGCAGCAAGCACAACCAGCACAACTGTGGTTACCTACAAAAGCACTGAGAGGTCATGTGGGGAGAGCAACTGAGCATTAGCACCTTTGTCTAGCCATCTGTGCAGTGACAGGAACTCTGCTGCCTCTCTTTGCTTTCCCATACCCATCCTATTTCCAGACTTTACCAAGTGTTTCCTTAGGTAACTTAAAACAATTTTGTATCTGTTTTTGTTGTGGTGAAATAAAAAATTTACTATTGTTAACCATTCTTAAGTGTTTGATCCTGTGGCTGTGCACTGCATACCTAAGAACACAGCCCACAGATTCACGTGCATCACACTTTACTTATGCATTGCTCCCTCAGTGATCGTTCAGATTATATCTGCCTTTTTGACTATTTTGGCAAAAGTTGCTATAAATTGTGTATAAATATCTTAACTCCTGTTTCCACCCTTTCTTTTCCTTCCCTCCTCCCCTTTCCCGCTTCCCCCCATCTGTTCTTCCCTTCCTCCTTTCTCCCTACCTCTCTTCCTCTTTCTTGTTTCATGTAGACCAGGCTAGCTTGAACTCCTGATCCCCTTGTCTTCTGTGCTGAGACTGGAGCCATGTGTGACCATGCTTGGCTTATTTCTCCTGGGTTCTGTTCACGAGCAGGATGAGTGCTCTATGATGGCGCTGCATTAGCTTTTTAAAGAGGATTGCCTTGGTCACGCAGCAGCTGTGCCCTCTTCATGGCTTCCTGCAGTTCACAAGGGCTTCCATTTATCAACATCCACAACAACGTTGATTTTCTAGGGTGCTTTTGTTTTGTTTTGTTTTGTTTGTTTGTTTGTTTTTGGTTTTTTGTACACAGAGTCTTTTCACTATGTAGCCCTGGCTGGTATGGAACTCATGGAGATCACCATGCCTCTCTGCTGGAGTTAAACGTGTATGCCACTATGCCTAGTTTCTAGGTTTTTTGTTGCTGTTGGTGGTGGTGGTAGTGGTGTTTTTTGTTTTATTTTTTATTTTTTGGTTTTTTGAGACAGGGTTTCTCTGTGTAGCCTTGACTGTCCTGGACTTTGTAGACCAGGCTGGCTTTAAACTCACAGCGATCCCCCTGCATCTGCCTCCCAAGTGCTGGGATCAAACGTGTGTGCCACCACCACCCACCTAAAAATTTTTTTTTATTAGTCATCTAATTTAATGTCAATCTCACAGTTTTGATTATACTTGTCTAATGATCAGCTATGCTTTCATACACACACACACACACACACACACACACACACACATTGTTCATCTGCTTCTTTGTGGTCCCGGGGGTGGGGTAGTGCTCGCCTTAAATCTCAGCACTCGGGAGGCAGAGACAGGTAGGCACACTGTGGGTTTGGGGCCAATCTGGTCTATAAAGTGAGTCCAGGACAGCCAGTGCTACACAGAGAGGCCCTGTCTAAAAAAAGAGAAAGAAAGAAATCCTTCGCTTGTCCTTTTAAATGTAATTTCTGTTGTTGCTGAATTGTAGGGCTCCCCCCCCCCCCACCTTGAGACAAAAACTTCACTTTACAGCCTGTGTTTACTTCAGACCCTTTAGCGCTGGGAAGTAGACATTCTTTGTGTATTCTGGATATTAATACTTTTTCAGTTGTGGTTTCAAGTGTTTTTTCTGACTCTGGGTTTATTTGGCTTGTGGTTCCACGGACTTCAGTCCATGGCTGACTAGACCCATTGATTTGGTCCTAACGTTCACCCTGAGGTAAGGCAGAGTGACAGCGTGGTAAGTAAGAGCATGTGAGATAAGGAAGCTGTTCATGACTGTAAGGAAGCAGAGAGCAGCAAGAAGGGTCCTGCAACAGGGGATCTTTCCAGAACACTGGCCAGTTTTGGCCCAACCTCTGCACTGTCTCCCCAAATGCTATCTTACTCTGACTCTGTACCGGGATTAGTCCATTGATTCTATAGAACTTTCAAGAGCTGTCACTTCCCAGAATCCATCTGTTGGCAACTAGCCCAAATTCATGGGCCTGTGGGAGAGATTTCCTGTTCAAACTATTACTAATGCTGTGTTGTTGCATTCTGTTTCAGATTTTGGTGTTAGTGCTTTTTTAGCCACTGGTGGTGATATTACCAGAAATAAAGTGAGAAAGACGTTTGTTGGCACCCCTTGCTGGATGGCACCTGAAGTGATGGAGCAGGTACTGTGAGTTCTGTCTTTTTGAAATGGTTCAAGATTTTGTTATTAAACCGACAGGAAACCTTAGTGCTTGTGTTTGCTCACTATGCCAGGCTAGCTGCATGGAGTACATGTTCTGTTGGTTGGTTAAGAGCTTACTCTAAGGACAAACAGTACTGCATTACGAAGCAAACGACAACAGCAAAGCTGCAGACCTTTACATAGACACAAGAAACTCAAGCCTATACCAAAGACAATCCAAGGAATAAGATAATAAAATTAAAAAAAAATATGTCTTAGTATAGACGTACAGTTTCATTGCTAGGGCTTCTCTCTGTTTCCTGTTTGCATGTCAGACACGTCGCTGCAGACTCTTGCCACTTGTTGCATCGCTTAGAGTGAACTCTCATGAATTCAGAGCTCATTTCTTAGTGCTCATCTCATCTTCCTGATGGTATTGGAAACTCTTGACTGTACAGCTTTATTTGCTTTCTTCATTTTTCTTGGGTTTGTCAGGCTGTTTCTCTGACCTCTTTTAGGCTGTCTACTCTGTCCTGGAACCAGGCTGGCCTCAGACCCTCTAAAGGCCTATTACCACCAGGCTGGCCCTCTCTTCTCTACTCTTGAGTCTTCCAGCAGGTTGTGGTGGGGCACACATGTTCCTAGCACAGGGTGGGACAGGAGGATCATGAAATTGAGGGCAGCCTAGACTGTATAGCCACATTCTGTCTCAAAAAACAAAGCAAGATGTTGTTTCCTAGGGGCATCTTCTGGGCACATATTCACTAGATGGTCTCATCCGTGCACCACTGTAAATGGTTCCTAAGTTACACACCAGCCAGACTTACTACTGTGCATACTATATGGGAACTTTTCATGATAGATGTATTGCCATACAGCCTGTGGAAGGAGGAGGGCACTATGGCTACACAGTGTCATACAGCCTGTGGAAGGAGGAGGGCACTATGGCTTCACAGTGTCATACAGCCTATGGAAGGAGGAGGGCACTATGGCTACACAGTGCCATACAGCCTGTGGAAGGAGGAGGGTGCTACGGGCTTCACAGTGTCATACAGCCTTTGGGAGGAGGGCGCTATGGCTTCAGTGTCTTAAGAGGCTGGACTCAGGAACAGAATGAACAAGCATGGGCTATGGAGAAAGGCTGGGCCAGGGAGACAGGTATGAAAGAATTTGAGACTTCATTGGTTTTCTGGGGTGGATGTGGTAGCGGCTAGGCATGGTTGTCCCTGATCTGTCTGATAGAGAAGCTTGTGCAAATAAGGAATGTTGTTCATGGAGGGAGCTTGCCTTTGGGTCATTAGAGGCCTTCCTGTTGTCTCAGAAGGCAGGACAGCACACATTGACCACTGACTACAGCTGTGGAGACCAACTTCTCTTATGTAGCTCAGTATAGAAGATGGTAATTATGGTAACAGAAATGGTGAGAAATTTGGCAGCCTGTTTGAATCAGATCTTTTTTTTTTTTAAATCTACAATTCTTTTATAACCTTTTTCATTGTAGTAATAATGATAAAACTCCTGGATATGGTAGCACATACTTTTAATTCTATCACTCAGGAGACTGAGGCAGTCTGGCCTAGCAATAAGATCTTGTCTTAAAACAAACAAACAAACAAGAAACCTCACAGTAAGGGAGATAGGAAAGAAAGGCAAGGAATGATAGTTTCACATTTTAATAAATACTTTATCATGAATATTTTCCTGTAGAATTAATAAGCACTGCTAGTAATTGTCTATAGCATCCTTTTAAATGAGTACAGTAGTTAGCAGTTTACTGGTTTAAAGTCGATGGACACGTTGTGGCAGTACACATTCATAATCCCAGTACTTAGGAGTCTGAGGCAGGAGAATCAAAAATTCAAGGCTAGCCTGGGCTACATAAGGAGCCCTCTCAGCACCCTCCCCAAAGCACCAAAGCTTATGACACTTTAATTTTACATGACATGCTAGGAACTTTTGTATGCCTGCTTAAAGTAATGTTGCATCTCTCTCTCCCTCCCTCCCTTTCTCCCTCCCTCCCTCCTTCCCTCTCTCCCTCCTTCCCTCCCACCCTCCCTCCCTCTCTCTCTGTTGTCCATCTTCCTCCTCCCTCCAACCATTTCAGGTTCGAGGTTATGATTTTAAAGCTGATATTTGGAGTTTTGGAATCACAGCGATTGAACTGGCCACAGGGGCAGCTCCTTATCATAAATACCCACCAATGAAGGTGAGGTTCATATTCAAAGTATTGTTCCAGCTCAAGTCCCAGTTACTTTCAGAGCATTTTATACTTGTCAATCCTACAAGTAGTTATTTATTTTCCTAGGCATTGTGTGTGTGTTGTAGCAAAATATAGTCTTTCCAATGAAATTACCAGCATAACCATTTTTACTTTGAATTATATAGGGTCAAACCCAGAACAAACCATTTTTGAATATGCATTTAAATGATACATATGTTCATGACGTATAGCCATCACCGTATCCAGATGCTTTCTTTCCTTGGGTTCAGAGCCACTGGCCTCTTTTATTAGCTCTAAAGGACATAGCAGCAGCTGACAGTGGGCACCTTTGGGGGACCGTCCATCTATAGTTCCTCACTAATGTCCAGTTCACATGGAAACCTGGGCTCTAAACAGTCTGTTTCCTATGGTACTGAGTGTTGAACCCAGGGTCTCCCACATTCTAGACAAGGACATATATCCTCTGGGCTAGAGCAGCAACCCTTAAAACTCCACGTGTGTGTGTGTGTGTGTGTGTGTGTGTGTGTGTGTGTGTGTGTGTGTGTGTTTGTGTTTGTATGTACTTTTAAGAGTTCAGAGGTTGTTTGCCAGGTATGTTCTGCAGTTACTCTTCACCTTGTATTTTGAGACAGGGTTCTTCCTGAACCTGGAACTTGCCAATTTGGCTGGACACCTGGCCAACAATCACTCAGGACCTGTCCTCCTCACCTCCTCCTGTCCCCCTCACCTCCTCCTGTCCCCCTAGCTGAGATTAGAGGCATGGACCACCACACTCAGCTTTTTTATGTGAGTTCTGAAGGATTGAACTCAGGTCCTTAACACTTATACAGCAAACAATTTACCAACTGAGCCATCTCCAGCCTATAGATGTCAATCAACTTCTAGAAAGTCAGACCTGCTTGTATATTGGAAAGCTTTGTCCATATTGAAAATGCCTCAGAAGTTCATACTGTACTGAAAATTCCTACAGGTTTTAATGCTGACACTCCAGAATGATCCTCCTTCTTTGGAAACTGGTGTTCAAGATAAAGAAATGCTGAAAAAATATGGAAAGTCATTTAGAAAAATGATTTCATTGTGCCTTCAAAAGGATCCAGAAAAAAGGTAAATATTAGATAAATGTGATGTCTCTCTTTTGATATATAAGCCAGTGTGGGAAGCCCTAAGAATTACATGTGTATGCACGCATGATATTCTGTGTGTATTCTTAAAATGAATGAATTAAAAACCTTGGAAACATTTATAAAGGTCATTTTACAAGATTGGAAGTGATTGCTTTGATTTCAGTGGTCTTATAAGCATATAACTATGTCTAAGTTGTCCAGCTATTTCTTTATATTTCTTACAGCTATGAAATTATATACTGTGAATTCTGTATTAGTAAAATACCATGTTTATGGGAAAGTTTTTCTTTTTTCTACTTGTACCTAAAATATAACTGACATTTACAGTTTAATAACAAGAACTATGACATAACACATTATTTCATGTCAAATAATTGTACTTTCCATGTTGGAAAGATTTTAGTAATCAGAGTTTCAAATAGTTTCTTTGTCGGCTTTAGACATACTGAGTGCTAAGCAGCAGGCTCTTAGATAAGGGCATTGAGTGTGTGTGTGGCTGTTGAACAGTAACTGTAGGTGTGGTCACTGAGTGGAACCTCGTGTGTTTAAGTCACCCAGATCCGTAATCCTAGACATAGAGCTTGAATCTGAAGCTTGTCATTTCTAACTTGGGGCTGCATTGCCACTGTATCTTACTCTCTGTTCCTGTGTGGATGCATCAGCTTCCCACACCCACAGATCCACTCACCTGTGGATCCAAGTGCTCTGCTCAGATTGAATCAGAACTCAGGGTCCTCAGTCTTTTTCTGGTCCTCGTTCCTCAAGCAGTGCATAAAACAGCATGGGCACTGCAGCAGCTGCTCCAGTGAAGCTGGAGGCGTGTGACCTGCGGGAGGGCTGTGTGGGCTCTACACACACCTGATCCACTTAAGTGCAAGGCTTTGAGCGTCGGAGTCTTGGTATTGGCAAAGGGGTCCTGGAACCGATTCTGGGATACCACAGGACAACTGTATATTCCACTAAGTTTCTTAGTACTAAAAGTTGTTTAATTTTGTTTTTTCTAAAGGTCGACAAAAGTAAAAGACTTTGACATCCTTGATCATGTGTCTAGTATATGTAATGGGGCTTCAGAATTTACTGTTGGAAATATTGGAAAGGGTAAGAAAAACAGGCAGCAAAGTTCATGTCTATGTTTTTAGAATTTTTTTCTGTTTCTCAGTAGTGGCTAAAACTGATAGGGAATGCCTTTGTTTCTGCCAAGTCAGCTGACAAAAAGAACAAATTCCTTTTTTATGGAAGTAACAGGTAGAAATCCATCAAACTGAAGGATCTGTAGGTGCCAGAAATAGTGAAGAATCCATACATTACAGAAGAAATGTGAACTAATCCAAGGCCACCACCAATGGAACACTACTCAGTCTGATCTCCTCCTCGGTTGGATTTCTGACACCGTGCTATGACTCTCAGAATTGGGGCCTCGGATCCACCTGGAGGAGATTTTCAGCTGAGGACCATCAGAAAGTATCTTCCTCCTTTTTTATAAAGTGTTTCAGTTTACACATACAAGTGTTTGCCTGCCTGAATATATGTGCACCACATACATATATACAAGGAGCCTTCCTACTCAGCGACATGATAGACATAGAAATGCTTGCCATTACCAAGAGGCAGCAAAAATCTCTTCGTATGAATTGTTTTGACTTTACTTCCTGTAGATTGAGAGTCTACATTCGTGCTCACTAGACACAGACTCAACACCTTTCAGGGCTGAAATGTAGAAACACTGTTGTCAAGCAGCTGTGTATTTGGCTGTAGGGCTCTCAGACGTGCACTTGAAGAGTACCTGCAAATCAAATTCCCTTGGCTACTGGGAACAGAGGCCCAGTTCAAGCTGCTGCCCACTTGGTGACACTGTACGTGCATTAGAGTTCGCAGGCAGCAGCATTAGTTCTTCAGTGGAATGCAATGGTAGCTGAAAAGATTATAAATCTTTAAATTTATTAAAACCATAAATGAAAACCTTAGAAAAACACTAATTATGTCAAGCAAGACTTTTAGAACTGAAAGGTTCAGTTACAATGTAAAACAATGGCTTCTCCTTGTGTGGGCTGGACTATGTGATTTGTTCCTGGGTGAATAAGTCGTGAAGAAAGAAGAAGAAGAACAGTGGAGAAGCCTGGTGGGCAGGCACCTTCTCCACCCGGTCATCAAGGTCACAGCATAATGAGCCTCCAGAAGTGCTGAAATAAGAAAGGTGCATTGCCTTGTGGAGCCTTCTTTGACGCGCGTGCGCACACACACACACACACACACACACACACACACAGCATTCTGCCTGCATGCCAGAAGAGAGCACCAGACCTCATTGTAGATGGCTGTGAGCCACCATGTGGTTGCTGGGAATTGAACTCAGGACCTTTGGAAGAGCAGCCAGTGCTCTTAGCCTCTGAGCCATCTCTCCAGCCCCCCTTGTGAAGCCTTCTTTATCTATTCCATAATTTCAGTTTATAATGAGAACCAGAAAGCCCCAGATAGAGGAATATGCTATGGAGTACCTGACTGGTATTTTTCAAGAGTATTAAACGAAGAAGAAATTGAAAAGCGTGATTAGAAGAGATGATTTGGACATGGAGAATAGATTTGACAGGATATTTCACAGGTGAATTAACAGAGAAGGAGCACCATGGGAAACTGAAGAAATTCTAATAAAATCTGTAGTTTCTAGCTAGAAAGATTGTACTAGTATTAATGACTTGGTTATTTCTTGATAATTATAATTTGATCATATAAAACATTAACTTCATAGATCTAGTGAAGTATATGACAGATTGCATAATATCTTTTCAACTCTTTCATAAGTCAAAACTACTTCAAAAAATGCTTTAAATCTCTGGGAAGTGGAAAATGCATTCCAGTTTAAAAATTAGAGTTAAGTGTTGTTTAAGCACTTAAGATCAAATAACACAAAACACCACTCCATTAAACAGAAAAAAATGAAATAAACAAAACACAAACTACTGACTGATTAAATATCAGGCACTAGAATAAACCGTTAAATCAGTAGGGCGCCTTCCTTCATCTTCTCAGGAATCTTACCAGGACAACATTTTTCGTCTGTTTCACAAAATCACACAATACTTACATGCACAGGTGTAGACTTATCAAAGAGAGGCTAGTGAGAATGGGAGAGTGATAGTCACCTAACCCATGAAATAACCCTCTGCTGGCACAGGCCTGTCGTCTTAGAGTTTAGGGCGACTAGGAGGAACAGAACTTTAGTAACCGTCCAGGGCTATCCAGTTTGAGTTTGAGGCCAGCCTTGCAGACATGAGACTTAATAATCACAACAATAACAGTAACGATAGTGATGATCATCTTTCTAGTCCTGAACCCTTGGATCCTCATGGTACAGAGCCATCTGTTGGACACTCCAGCAGGATGCCTTCTCTCTTACTTGTAACCCCTACAGAGGAACTGCAGGCAGACGGCAGCTCCCTCCTCTCAGCAGTTCTCTGGCTAGTCAGCTTCTTACTGTTCAAGAGTGAACACAAAATTAAGACTTTTTTGTTGGTAATAATTGAGTTTTGTATTACATTCTTTTACTTCACTCTTCCAAAAGCTGTACGTTAGAAAACAGGAGATGGACTTAGAGGAATGAAATGAATAGTAAAACATTATCCTGGGTAAGGGAGGCATTGAAACATCGAAACCTTTACTGAATGTCAAAAATAAGAGTGCTACTGTTTAATTTCAGCTGATGTAGCATTTGCCAGTTGCTCGTTTCCTAACCCACCTTCCTCCTCTGAAGCACTGGTTCTCAACCGTGAAGTTTACTTGGAATTACCTGGGAGGGCTTAAGAACTACCAGTACCTTGGTTTTGCTCCCAAATACTGTGCTCCATTTGGTGAGATAAAGCCTAGTGTGGGAAATCTGAACATACCTCCCAGATGTAGTGCACAGCAGTGTTTAAGAGCCACTGTTCACACTGAGGTTGTACAAGGTTCTGTGTAAGCATCCGTCCTCAGCAGTGTTATGTACCTCTTTGCCTCTGAGAAATAGCATTGTATTACACGGTAAGTATGTGGTAAAATTAGCTGTGGTCTTTGACAAGTAAATTCTTTATTCTTAGCTACCCTCTTTTAAAAGCTTGTAAAATTGATAGTGAGCTTTACTTGAAACAAGATTATGCATAACTGAACTCAACTGAATTTGGGTTAAGTTTGGAAAATTCAACCCCTCCCCCACATTTTTTTTAAGATAAAGGGAAATTGAGAAATCTCTAAGAATCTGTAGTTGCCTTAAACTGAATCCTGTTGGGCTACTCTGTAGCAAGAACCAAATGTTTGATTTCTTTTTCCCAGTCTAAACAAAATTTTATGCTTTGCTAAAACTTTTAGGTAGTTACTGTCTAGCTCCCTGAAGATGATATTGCCAAGTAGCAAACATTTTGGAAGTCTGTAAGAATTCTCTTCTACAAACAATATTTTATTAATGAATTTTTCAAAGATTAGCACTCCCCTTCTCCAGGGCTTCGCTGTAGTCCTGGCTATCCTGGAACTCACTCTGTAGACCAGGATGGCCTCAAACTCAGAGATCTGCCTGCCTTTACCTTCCGAGTGCGGGATTAAAGGTGTGTGCTCCCCACCCCAAAACCTGGCCAATCATTAGCATTTTTCTCTGTGAGTGTTTGTTCTGCTCAGTGTGCTATGCCAAGATTATTTTGTTTTTTGGCAGGTGAAGGAAAATGGAATATACTGAGTGTTTAGTTTGCTGCTCAGAAGAAAATTTCTCATTTTTGAAGATGGAAATTCACATTATGTTTGAAAGCTAAAAACTCTCTTTCTGCTTTTAGACCAACAGCAGCAGAACTGTTGAGGCACAAGTTTTTCCAGAAAGCAAAGGTGGGCATTGCAGCTTGTGAGTGTATGCATTCATATGATGCTCCTCTGCCGGGCGCTTTGCATTCAGTATTTCTAAGTTGCATTTCTTAACATGATTACATTTGGAGAAATTATGACAGATAAAATAATTACTACCAGTGTTATATATGCAGACTTTGGTAAGTTAGTAACTTGCTTGGGAAGCTGAAGTGAAAGATGAAGACCTAAGTTTGATTCCCTAGAACCCACAAAAAAGGTGAGGTGTTAAGACTTGGCTTATAATCCCCCAATTGGAGTAGAGACAGACTGATGCCTAGAGCTCTTTGGCTAGTAAGACTAGGCTAATTGGTGACCCTCAAATCTCAGAGGGAGATCTTGCCTGAACAAACAAGTGGATGCTGGGCCTAGTGCACACACAGGCACACACCTCTGCAGACGCATGGGCATTCTGTTTCCTGTGGTAAAAGCAACCGTCAACAGTTTAGCTCTCATTTCAAGGGTTAGTGCCGAGCTAATAAATGCCCCATATCCTAACCAAAATGCATCAGTATATAGCCAACAAATAGGCCTTTTTCCTAATGCACACTAAAGGTTTGTCACTAGTTGAAAAGTAATGGAAGTGCTGTACAAAAGCCTTCGGAGTGAAAAGGTGAAAGCTTTCCTTCTCTCTTCACAAAATAGTTTACTCATCACATATTAACTGTGATTGACATTTCTGTGTCAGATTTTGGTACAATAAAAAGTTCTGATAACTGAATTTTCTTTTCCAGAATAAAGAGTTTCTTCAGGAAAAAATACTACAAAGAGCACCTACCATTTCTGAGCGATCTAAGAAGGTAAGTGGGGGCGTTTGATTCAGTGTTCTTAGGTTGCTTAAGCTAGACTTGGGGCAATTGTTGTTGTTTGTTTGTTTTACATTTTGAAGTGGGTGCTATTCTGTTAATAGAAATGAGGGTTATTAATTTTCAGCTATTTTAAAGCATTTCATATGTCTAATCAGAAAATCCCTGTCAGCTATCTGCTCAGGTATTACTCTGCTGTCTCCCAGAATAACAAGTGAGGCTGATGGCAGTTGGTGAGTTAGTTCTAACCCCGTTGAATCACTGTTCCCAGACATCCAGAGTGAGATGGAGATTTTGCATAGCACTGACAGCTAGAGGTGTAAAGCATGCTATCTCCCAGCTCAAAGCTCGTTAGAACAAAGCGCCTGTTCTGGGCATGTTGTTCCTAAGGACTTTGCTCATACTTTGATCGTACGGAATGCATTAACGTTCCAGTTTGGACAAAATGCTTGTTTGCCATTTCACCAAAAAGAGAGTCCCCATTTTCCGTGCTCTTCTCCCCGGAAGGGAGACTTAGCAAATGCGAAGGAGATGCCGACCCGGGGCTTCTGTTGATGGTGCACTAGAGGGAGAAGACGACAAGGTGCTCTGCTCCACGTGGCGTAGTAGAGGAAGGCCTACCTGGGAAGTTAGGACCGCCCTGGTAGAAGCTTCTTGAGATTTCTGTCATTATCCAGAATGTTCTGCTTAGCAAACAACAAATATTCTGAGTTTATACTCTCACTATCAGTCACTAATAGCATATTAGCTTGCCTTCACTTCCGAGCCTTGTCTTTCTGCAGGTAAGGACATACAAGCCTGCTTATAGGAGATCTCCATTTTCTCGGAACCATGTGTTTGAGAAGCTAACTATACTCTTCCCTTCTAGGAAGGATCGCCTTCTATTTTCACTAGCGGCTCTTTGCCCTCATGTTTATCAACTGCTGTCATGTACCAGAATCACAAGGGTTTAGAGCACAGATGGCTGAAGTCGAACGTCTGGGCAATGGGAAGGTCAGAATAGCTGGTCATTGTCTCACTTCGCTTTAGGCCGTCAGTGTAGCACGTCCTCAGAGTAGCTCTCTATAACTGCCCAAACAACAGCGCGCCTTCCCGTAACTTTCTATTTCATTGTGACCTCCTTTACTTCTTTTAGCAGCCTATACCATCTAACGTGTGACAGCCTTTCTACACCGTTAGAACAAAGCTCACGTCACCACCCCATCTTCCTATCAGTTCTTTCTACACAGTAAACATTTGCAAATAGTTGAATGCAATTTAAAACATCTCTGCTTGTAATTGCAGTAAATCCTAACTGAAATTGTTAAGTGTCTTTTGTGTGATTTCTTTGAGATCAGTGAGCCTTAAAGAAATCGTAAGTTGGGTTTCATAGCACACACCTGTAACCACACACATAGAGTATTTTGGCAGCTAAAACAAGAACATTGAAAGTGTGAGGCTAGCCTAGGCAACTTTGTGAGATACTGTCTCAAAATTAAATTCTAGGGGGGTGTGGTTCTCTTCTTGGGGGCGGGGCGGCTGATGGCCACCAGCTTGCGGAGGCAAGAGGAGCAGAAGAGGAGACAGACATAGGGCTTGGAAGGCTATAAGCACAATGGAGATCAAACACTTTGGGAACCACTTCAGGATCTAGTTCAACTTTACTCAGGGAGAACAAAGGCTATATAGTGCTTGGGAGTGGGTGGGGACTTCCAGGAATGGTGTGAACGATTGGTTGAAACCTGGCACTTTAAGGATGCTTGTTTTACACTTGGCAACATGACCCTATCATGAGCAGGAGCACAGCACCTAATTATCATATAGGCATAGCTGTGTCAAGGGCCCTACAGCAAGTGTGGTTAGGGGATCTATGTCTAAAGACACTCTCCAGGCGAGGTCAGGCAGAGAGATGGAGGGCCTGCTGGGGAGAGGGAGTCCTGCACCTAACGCCGAGCTCAGAGTGACTATCTAGACCGGGAGAACTGCAACCTCAAACAGCAGGGTCCTTCCAACAGGAGTGGGAGTAGGAGATGGCTCAGTGGGTAAAGTGCCTGCTGCACATGCTTGAGAATATTAGTTTACATCTCCAGAACACACATAAAAAGCCAGCCATGGCAGTGCATGCCTATAACCCTAGCCTGAGGAGTGAAAAAATGGGAGGCAAAGGGAAATCTGAAGCTCAGTTGGTTACCCAGTCTAGCCAAATTGATGAATTTCAGATTCTGCGAGGGACAAATATTAAGAATGTAGTTAAAAGTGTGCTGGTTTAGTAAAAGTGGCAGTTGTAGGTTCTCCAAGATCCACGATCTAGTACCAGGCATAGCTTCCCGCTTGTTGAACAGGCCTTCAATGTAATTAAGACATGTCCCCTGGGGGTATCCATACCATGCTGATTGGCGTTGCGTGTGTAGTGTCACATAGCTGGCTAAGACTGTGAATACTTTTCTCCATCAGAAGCTTGCCGCACCTTCTGTACCACAAAAACTAGTACTCGGAGGAGGTTTCCAGTCAGTTCTAGCTCAAGCCCTCTGGGTTGAACTTTTCCTGACCATGTCATAAATCCAATTTGAGATGGAATTGAGGAAAGGCAAAAGCATTTGTCTTAGCTGGGTGTGGTGGCGCACACCTTTAATCCCAGCAGGGGCGCGCGGGGGGGGGGGGTGCGGGGTGTGTGTTTGTGTGTGTGTGTGTGCAGAGGCAAGTGGATCCCTATGAGTTTGAGGCCAGCCTGGTCCACAAAGTGAGTCCAGGATAGCTGAGGCTACACAGAGAAACCTTGTCTGGAAAAACCAAAAAAAAAAAAAAAAAGCGTCTGCCTTTAGGTCCTGTGGAAATGGCTCAGTGATTAAGAGTATTGTCTAATCTTTCATAAGACTTAGTTCAATTCCCAGCATGTACATGGTGGCTCATGACTGTTAGTCCCAGTTCCAAGGGAATCTAAGATCCTCTTCTGGCCTCCCATCAAGTGGTACACAGATACACATTCAGGAAAATACCCATACACATTAAAAATTAAAGTTTGAAAAACTAGTTATCTTTAATAGATATAACATGCCAATACTGGAAGAAGTGCATGTGACTGGAAGCCATGAGATCTAGGAAGTATCTATTCTTTGGCTCTCTTAAAGCTTCTTTAAGAAGATGGCAGTGGTGGAATACTTACTGTTTCTGAGCACAGGGAGAAGAAATTACTAAGCAAGACTTTAAGAAGGGAGTAAGATACTAAATATAGTGAAATTTTCATCTTCATTGTGGAAAATTCCATAAATTGATAACTTCTAAAATAGACAACAACAACAAAGCAAGCAGTAATGTTGTACACCCATTAGAGAGATGAATGTACATTTCCAAAGAAAGCTAAAATTAGGAAGAAGGTAGTGGACTTGTTCTTCTGAGTCAGGCTTTCATGTAGTCCAGGCTAGCCTCCAACCCACTTATAGCCAAGGGTCCTTCTGCCTCTAAAAAAAACTGGGCACACACTACTTTGACTGGCACAGAGTCTCCATTACCACTCCTCCCCCAGCACTGAGCGTGGATCCCGGCATCTTGTACCCTAGGCTAGTGTTTGACCACTTGGCTACACCCTTTGCCCAGTGTGTGGCAGGTTGGATTGCTGGATTTTCCTGTCAATACTTGCCTGGCTCCTGAGCTCTTTGAAGTATAATTTTGGATTACAAAGTTGAAGCTGGGCATAGTGGTGTACATCTTTAATCCCAACACTTAGGCAACAAACAGGCTGATCTATGTCAATTCAATGCCAGTCTGTCTGTACTGCAAGCTACAGGCTAGCCAGAGCTACCCAGTAAGACCCTGACCCAAAAGACAAAAGGGGGGAAAAGTTGAATTCTTTACCTTGGGTTTATTTATGGTGTTCTTGAAACCTCCTTTCTTCCCCTTTCACTGTCTTGGTATGTTAGATGTTAGATTTTATTTTATTTTATTTTTTTGACCCCTGTGCCTTAATCTAAAAATATTATTGGGCTTCAGAGTAAAAAAAGGTTGCGGTTAAAGTACTGGGTAGAACAGATTGAGGGTTGGAGGGTGTGAATTTTTAGGGGGCACACTTACTTAACCAGGATAATAATGATCTAGTTTCTATTTTATTTGAGTGTATACAAAACACTACCATAAGCACATGCCTTTCTTTTGCTCAGGTTCGGAGAGTGCCAGGCTCCAGTGGCCGTCTCCATAAGACAGAGGATGGAGGCTGGGAGTGGAGTGATGATGAATTTGATGAGGAGAGTGAGGAAGGGAGAGCAGCAATCTCACAACTCAGGGTAAGTTTTATGTAGCTGAATAGATGCTTTAGAGTTGGCTGTGGCTCTTGTTACACTTTGAGCTAAAACAGAAAGAAGGCCAGTATTATAAGACAGAATTTTACAGTGCTGTTTAGCAGCTAAACCATCATGGTCTCTCAGTGTGACAACATTTAGGCAGTATGAAAATAACACGTGTCTAGAGCTGGGAACCGTCTTGATGCGGAGAGTAACTGCATGGTGCTGTTGGCTAGACAGTGCAGAAGAATGCAAACTGGAAAGCCTTGCAGCGTAAGACATCTTACCCTTTATGTGGAGAGGAACAGTGGACTTCTGTAATTGGTATATACTGGACGTCGTGTGTGTGTGTGTGTGTGTGTGTGTGTGTGTGTGTGTGTGTGTGTGTAGAGAGGGGGGGGGAAGAAAGAGCCTTGGGGTCTTCCTTTTCCTTTGCTTCATCATTATTTTCACAAATTATATATATATAAAATTATCTACAATTTCATTCATCTCTTAAAAATGAAGTGTTTAGGCCGGGCGGTGGTGGCACACGCCTTTAATCTCAGCACTCGGGAGGCAGAGGCAGGCAGATCGCTGTGGGTTCAATGCCAGCCTGGTCTACAAAGGGAGTCCAGGATAGTCCAGGCTACACAGAGAAACCTTGTCTCAAAACAAACAACAACAACAAAAACAAAAAAATGAAGTGTTTGTTGATGGACCTCTTAACAGTATCTGTCTTGGCTATTCTAAGTATGACAGCTTTAAACCTGGAAGCATGCCTATCTGTGTACTCTGACTTAAATTCCTTCATACAAACGCACAGGTGTGCTATACCTGGGCTATATGATAGTTCTCATTTTAGTTTTTGTTTTTATATTTATTTATTTTGAGAATTTAAAAATTGAAAATTAGTATACAAAGTAATGTGTTTTGCTACGCATTTCTGATTCTACTTTGTTCTGTTTTGTCCGAGCTCTCTCTCCATCCCTTTCCTATTCCCAGCTCATGACTTGCTGGTTTCCTTCTTCCCTTCCAGCATCGCCTCTTCTAGTTTCATGTCACATGCATGTCACTATCTTCTCCCCTCCTCATTAAGACGTCTTCCTCAACTCTTAGGATTCTCTGTCTAGACCTGCTGAACACGTAGACACAAAGGGAAGTTTAAATCTAGGCACCACACAAGATGCATTTGTCTTTGCAGGGGTGGCTGCTTCCATTCAACTTAACGGTTTCCCGTTTCACTCATTTCCCTGCAGATGCTTTTGTTTTTCTTTATGGATGAATAAAATTACATTGTATGCTTACCATATTTACTTTATCCAGTTTTCTGTTAATGGGCATGAACTATGGTGGATAACAATAATTAACTTGGATGTGCAAGAAAATTTATAATGGGAGTTTGAAAATGTATTGACTAGCTTAAAGGCTTAGATTTGGCCTATGATCGTAGGTACATAATATGGTTATGATTAGTGGAAAGAAATTTGCTCTTGAGTATGAACTCTACTTCCTGGGAACTCAGACAGGCTGCATGTTTGCTTATACAACTAATAATGTTAAATTATCTTTTTGTTTTGCTCTGTTATATTCTATTTTGTTTGAGATGAGTTTGGATGTGGGTGGGTAAGGTTGTAGCCCTGGCTGCCCTGGAACTCAATTTGTAGACTAGGCTGGTCTTGAACTCACAGAGAACCACCTGCCTCTGCCTCCTGGGTTCTGGGATTACGTGCCTGAGTCACTATGCCTGGCTGAAACTGTTAACTTGTAACACAGTTAGGTATATTGATATGTTCAGTATGGACTATTTGGACAAAGACTGTAATATTTATCTTCGGAAAACTTAGATTCGAGTTAATATATAGATCAGAATGGAGTGGAATGACTTATAGTCCATATTCCTTAAAGTTTCTTGGTTCTTGTTCTGAGTTAATAAGCATCTCTTTCTGTGTCTCTTTCAGTCTCCGCGAGTGAAAGACTCAATATCAAATTCTGAGGTAAGTAACGAGGTTATCATGCCCTTGTTAGAATAGACATTTTACTTTGTTTTTAATGTTGTTTGTTCAGTCAGTCTGTCTGTGTTTGTCTTTGTCTGAGTTTATCTCTGTATCATTAAATGTTGACGAGGCATTATACCAGCCAGATTTTAAGTTGCCTTAAAGGTCCTGAATACTCTTCCTTGCTTGCTGAATTGGTTTTTAGGTTTCGGCTGTTTGAAGTGGAAAGTAGCAGTTTTGCCTAAATCTGATCAGGAACTTATATTGTTGTGCTAATGCACTATTAAGTACATAGCTATGTACATAGAACTAAATTACGTATCTGACACCTTTCCACTGCTGTGTGTTCTGTTTCTCACTCTTAGTACATATGGAATTACTCTCCTTCCCAGAGCTGCCATTGCACATGGTCAGCTCGTTTTTAAAAAGACGTATTTATTCATTTTGTGTATATGAGTGTTCTATCTGCATGTACACCTGCATCCCAGAAGAGGCTTAAGATGCCAGCTTAGATGGTTGTGAGCCACCATGTGGTTGCTGGGAATTGAACTCAGGACCTCTGGAAGAGCAGCCAGTGCTCTTAACAACTGAGCCATCTCTCCAGCTCCATGGTTAGTTCTTTTGGATAGTGAAAAATTCATCATGGGCTGAGGTTATGGCTTTGTTGGCAGAATCCTTACCAGCATGCCTGAAGCCTTGACTTCCATCCCCAGTGCTACATCAAAACTAGTGTGATGCATGTGCCTGTAATCCCAGCTCTTGCCAGGTAGGGGGATTAGAAATTCAAGTACATTCTTGGCTACTTAATAAGTTCAAAGCTAGCTTGGAATACATTGAGACCCTGTCCTTTACCCTACCCTTTTTAAAAATTAGCAGAAATAGCCAGGAGGTGGTGGCGCACACCTTTAATCCTAGCACTTGGGAGGCAGAGGCAGGAGGATCTCTGAGTTCAAAGCCAGCCTGGTCTACAGAGTGACAGCCAGGACAGCCAGGGCTCTGGAATTACAGGCTGTTGCTATCTGCCTGATGTGGGTGCTGAGAACTGAACTCTGGTCCTCTGCAAGAGCAGGAAGCCCTCTTAACCACTGAGTCGTTTCTCCAGCTGGTGTCCTTGATTTTTACTTATATACAATGTTTGGGGGAGAGGGGAGGAAGGGGGGGAGAGAAGGAGGGGAGGAGGGAGGGAGGGGGAGAGAGAGAGAGACTGTCTGCCTGTCAAAAGTAGGACTTATTATTGTCCATTGAACTTTTTCTTCTAATACTAAAATACATTGATATTTTCTCCAGTAGCTAATTTTAAATATGTTTAGCTTACTTTTATAATCAAGGTATGTTTTTCCTCCAGATCACCTAATTAAAATATATTAGATTTTAAGGCATCCAGTGTCTAGTATCTGTGTTAATTATGATACTTCCTGTTGTCCTCTGCCCCTCACACAGGGTCTCACTAGGGAGTCTGTCGAGCTGTCCTCCTTACCTTCCTGCCTCTGCCTTCTTCCTTTAATATGTATTGTGTGTAATAATAAACATCAAAGAATATGGTTCCTTGAGGCTTTATCAAACAGCCTTGGTGCTATTTGTCCCTTGTCCTTCCTCCTTCTCTGTTGCTCCCCCCCCCCCCCCCCACCCCCCCCCCGCAGGTGGGACCCTCTCCACATTACACTTCCTGCCTCCCATCATCGGCTCCTGTGCTCCCTCCCCGCTCACCCCATGTGTGCCTTCTTTCTGCTGTGTGCTTGCTCGGCTCTGAGGATGTGGTGCTAGGAGCCTCAGGGGCGCACATGAAGCGCTTGCTTCTCTGGATCTGGCTGCCTCGATAGAACCTTGTTTGTTCTGTCTGTTTGCCCGGGAAGCCCGTGACTCACTTGTCTTTACAGCTGATTGTTACTCTAGTGTGTATGAAGCACATTTCCATTGTTGTCCGTCTGTTGAAGGGCAGTGAAGTTGTTTCCATTTCCCGGCTGTTGTGAGTAGAATAGTGGTGAACATCGCTGAGCAGGTGTCTGTGAAGCAGGATATCAAATCCTTTGGGCCTATCCTAGGACTGCCATAGCTCAATATGGTAGATTTGTTTTTAGTTTCCCACCAACCATTTTTCCAAAACCTTACCAGCATTTTTTGTCACTTGTTCTGTTGACCTCAGTCATTCTGACTGAGGTAATAAAACCTCAAAGTTGTTTCAATTTGCGTTTCTTTGATTGCTTAGGATGGTGAGCACGTTTTGAGATGTTTCTAGGCCATTTTTATTCCTCCAGTGAGAGTTCTGTTTAGATTCCTAGACCACTCTTAAATAGAGTCATTTGTTTTCTTGATTCCATGTCTTTTGAGTTCTTTGTATATTGTGGTTGTTAATCCTCTGTCAGAACACAGCTGGCAGAGAGTCCCTCATTCTGTGGCTTGCTCACTTGGTTGATTATTTCCTATGCTGTACAGCTTTGTAGTTTTATGAAGTCTTAGTTGTCAGTTGTTGCCCTTAATTCCTGGGCAATGGAGTCCTGTTCAGAAAGTCTTTCCTGTACCTGGATCTTATGGTGTGCCCTGTGCTCTCTTCTAGAAGTTTAGTGTTTCAGGTCTCAAATTGAGGCCTTTGATATACTAATTGGATATAATTTTTGTGCAGGGTTATAGGTGCAGGTCTAGTTTTGTTCTTCTGTACGTGACAGTCCAGTTTTCCCAGCACCACTTAGTGAAGATGCCGTCTTTTCTCCCATGTTTCTTTTCTCTTTGCTCACAGTTCTAGAAGCCAAAATTCACAGGAGTGAGGTTCTAACTGCAGCATCATGACATGACAGACTGCACAACTTGTGGGGGCGTATGTAAGAGACAGCATATTTAGACGAGATTCTGAGCTATCTGTAGAACAGCCCGCTCTCACAAGCAGTATCTACTCACCCCCTTTCCAGAGGTGGGACCATGGCAGCCCCCTCACCTGCGCTAGGCTGGTCCTCTACAAATTATACCTCAGAAAGTCGCTGGCCCAGGTGTGATAGTGCACATCTGTAATCCCAGCACTGGGGAAGCTGAGGGGAGATTTTGAGTGAGACTAGCCTTGGCTACCTGCCAAGTTCTACACGAGCCTGCTCAATAAAACAACAAAAAGCCCTCCTCTAAAAAAATCAAAACTAGCCAGGCGGTGGTGGCGCACGCCTTTAATCCTAGCACTTGGGAGACAGAGGCAGGTGGATCACCGTGAGTTCGAGGCCAGCCTGGCCTACAAAGTGAGTCCAGGACAGCCAAGGATACACAGAGAGACCCTGTCTCAAACAAACAAACAAACAAAAAAGATGAAAACTAAAAAATTGTTTAGAATGCTTAGAAAGAATGACTTGTATGCAGCACAGACAAGTGTAGAGAAATGGTAATAACTCTGAGAATGTTGCCCTGTGAGTCCACTCAGATAGCGCAGGCCTCTCTCCCTACTTACACAGCACTGCATCCTGTGTTTACTGCAGCTCTTCTCAGCAGCTGATCCAATGGGTACTTTGCTCCAAGTTCCAGAACAGATTTCTGCTCATCTACCTCAGCCAGCTGGCCAGATGACTGCACAGCCAGCTCAAGTATCTCTCCTGCCTCCTGCAGAGCCAGCAAAAACAGCACAGGTAAAATGGGTGGGTATGCTTTCTGGGTCTGTCACCTTGAGGGTAGATGAAAAAATATTAATACAGCTTGTGCCTTGGAACAAGTGAGAAATTCTGTCTTCATAGTTTCACAGGTGCAAATAAAAGTTCTATAAGGATCACACTGTTTTTTAAGCAACAACATAAGTTACTTATGAAAATGCACCAAGTACAAAAATTTTTGCTAGTATATTGTTAGTTTATTAGATCATTATTAAGTTTAATGAAACTAAGTACAGTGATTGCAGTTTATTTTGAGACTGGAGAGCTAGCCGTCATTAATACTTCTTTTTTTAGGCTCTATGTTTTCATATTTATTCTGCTTAAGATTGTTGTCCATTTTGTGAGAACTGATTTTGTTAAACTAGGTAATATTTAACTAAGTATGCACAACGGTCATTACATTGTAGTGTGGGGGAAGTATCTGGGTAGTAATGGCTTCCTTGTGAGCCCCTGCATGCCATGTGCCTCTGTGGCTCCATCTGGAAACCTCTGGAATTTTGTATCATGTGTTCTTATGCCATTTGGCTAAAGTAAGAGTTTCAGTGTCAGTTCATTTATTTATTATCAGAGGTGCTAGCTGAGAAAAGAAATGGAAGTTCCTTTTGTATTTAAATAAATCTTCATTTTGTGTTTTGTCCCTGTAGACCACTGCTCTGACCACTTCCTTTATCACATGGGAAAAATAAAAATGTCTTAGAAAAATTGATGGAAAGATTGGATTTATTTTATAGACAAATAGAATGTATGTCCTCCAGCAAGCAAAAGATAGCTTTCCAATTTTCAGAAAGATTTACTTTAGCTGCAAAAAGACCTGGAGCCTTGGGTGGAATGGAGTCCTGGGAGATAGCTAGTTTAGACCTTTTTTGGGATCAACTTTCTAATTCTGTTTGGCATGGCTGACAGTGGTCTTTTGTTGCTCTTTGGGAGTTGATGCCCTCCTACAGCAAGGGCTGTTTCAGGGACTATGACGACCTGGGCTGGAGAGAAAGGAAACTGCTGCCAAGTATCGTCTTAGATGGCCATTATCCTTGCTAATGTTCCCAACGTGACTTTATGCTTTCAAATGCATTTCAGGCTCAGTCTTCAGAACGATCCCAGGAGACCAAGATTCCTATCAGTCTAGTGCTAAGATTAAGGTAAGTAGGCATGTGCTGTTTTCTGAGTATTCTGTAGATGTTGTAATACTTGGGACTGAGAATAACCACCCAGGGGTAATTTCCTTAGAAATAGCAGCAGTAGTTTGAGAGTCCAGCTGTTAACAGGTTCTGTGGCTGCTGTGCCTCACTGCTTAGAGGTGAGCAGGGTGTACTTTGGCAGCACGGCAGTTTGGGTTGTGATGGAAGGTCATTGGGACACTGGCACCACTAGCTGCTTCTCTGAAGATGAGTCTGATAATGTGAACTCTGGGGTAGGTGCTTTACAGCTGTGATTGGACAACCTGTAAATATTGTTTGTAGCTTCTCTGTTTTATTGTATATGTTGTCCTTGGTTCATGGTGGGGTATACAGAAAGGTCCAGACAGATTGCTCAGTGAGGAGCGTCACTGGTAGTGGATCTGTGTTTCAACTCTATCCCCGCTAGTAGTTCCATCAAGAATATGTAATTTTTTTTATCAGAATACCTTTGAGGATGTATTGTCTCTTTGTAGTCTTTCAGCATTAAATGTGTCACTGAAGTGCCATGTAGTTAGAATCACACACAGGAATCTAGGCGATCTTCTCTGTAAAGTTAGAGATAGAGGCTGCAAGAGCCGTTTCTACTAGGAGCGGTGAAATGATGACACAAATGTTGGCTGCTCTCCTTATAGAAATGTACATTGTAGGTGAGCAGGAAGCCTCGGTCTCCTGGCCTGCCATAACTGCGCAGAGCGATATGCACACACCTCTCTACGGAGAGATCTGTTTTGAAATCTTAGCAGTAGCACGTGCTTCAGGAAAGTGGAGAGGGCACTTGTACGTGATAAAGTTTCTTTTATCTTGAGGGTGACTTTTTTTTTGCTTGTTTTTGTTTTATTTTGTTTTTTGATGTTTTTGAGACCAGGCCTCACTTTGTAGCTCTGGCTGTTCTAGAACTTACTATGGAGACTCAGAGATCCACTTACTCTGCCTTCAAAGTGCTGGACTACAGGTGTGTGCCATCACGCCCAGTGCGAGTGATTGTTTAATGATCACTGTTTCAGAGGAGTGGAAATAGGAGAAAGGTGGATTCTTATCCCATTGATGGAGACTTTGAAGGGATGATAAGACACCTGTGGTCCATGTTGCCATGTTGTTGTTTGTAATTGGAATGCCAGTTAAACGGCACAGTTTCAGTGAGAAGTCCCTGTTGAATTAAATGGGTTTAAATTCACAGTGTTCTGTCATGTGTATTGTTAGACATTATATTCTGATTTCTCAGCCTTAGCTAGACTTTCCCGGGGACCTGGACTGTCTTAGCATTTCGAATGTTGACCACAGCTGCACCTCACCAGTCACACTGGAGATTCTGGGTTTATATATTACTGCTACCAGCACCGGCCAATTTTTTTTCCTGCCCTCTCTGCCTGTTCAAACCCTGCCCATCTTAAGTCCTGTTTAAAAACTATCTTGGCAGCTGACAAGATAGTTCAGTAGTTAAGAGCACTGGGTCCTTTTGTAGAAGACCAGAGTTTTATTCCCAGCACCTACACATGGCTCCCAGCCGTCGGTAACTCCAATCCCAGGGTATTTGACACCCTCTCCCGGCCCTGAGCACGCTAGGCACACACTGCATGCCCAGACTGCGATGTGTAAAAGGCACAAACAGACAAAAAGCCTGCCTCTGAAGCTCTTCTCTTCACCCTGACCTCGTGTTTTCTCTGGATTGTTGTGGAATTTGAAGGGATAATGTGTACTTAATTTCAATTTTATGAGTCTGTCATAGTGGACAAATGGGAATATGGGTGTAAAGGGGTTGTGTAGCATTTGAATCACTCTTTTGTGCTCACACACGTTTTTCTTTTACTTTTATATGATTATATGCTTCAGTTCACTTTTTGTTACCAAAACAGAATACCAAAGATTGAGGCTCACACCTGTAATCCCAGCACTTGGGAGGCTGAGGCAGGAGAATTGCTGAGAGTCTGATGAGCCAAACCAGGCTAGAGAGTAAAATCCTCTCTTAATAGCAGCAACAACAGCAAGAACCACAATAGAATCCAGAGATTGTTTTCTTACAGTGGAAGCCAGAAGTTCACAGAGTTGTAGGGTCTGTGTGTCCATCTCACAAAGACCTTCATGCTGCTTGTTCTGAAGGGCAAGAGGGCACAAGGATGCAGGGGGCGGCACGGCTCACTGATAACAAGCCTTCTCATCGCAGCAATGTAGTGGCCTCTTAGTACCACACTGAGGACTCACTTGCCAACACTACAGCTTTACGGGACTCATTCAGATCACAGTGTTATCTTAGTGGGAAAAGGTGGGACTGGGCATGAGCATCCTCAAATGCGAGATTCTTGTACTGATCAGTGGAAGTAATAAACTTACAGGTGGATGGAATAATTTGATGATGATGCCAGCAGTGTTAGCTCAGAGCCCTGTACAGCAAGTACATCAGGACAAGACTGTGTGGCAGCAGAATAGTCTTTCCACATATACATGTACATTCACACATATAAACATACATCTCTATATTTATATGTGTGTGTGTGTGTGTGTGTGTGTGTATATATATATATGCAGACTGTAAACATAAATTCAGAAATTCTTATTTTCCTTATTCTGTTTTCTTTCATAGGAATTCCAAAAAAGAACTAAATGATATTAGATTTGAATTTACTCCTGGGAGAGGTGAGTATTAAAAATATGGCTGAAAACACAATGACTAATAATTTGCTGCTTAATTAAGTATAAAGTTTTTGTCATTTAGATATGTTTTGATCTTAAAAGATAGTAACACTTCCTGGCTCAGGTTTTGGGAATATTCCTGAAGAAAACTGCAGTGGACTGACTAGTACTTTCATTTGTAACCCTGAAGGCAATAAGGCATATGGTAACGATCACAAGCCTATTGGTAAATGCCACTGTCGGGCATGCATTCTGCTAAACGGTATCTCACTCAGTTTTTTGTTTTTGGTCTTTTGTTGTTGTTGTTGTTTGAGATTTATTATTATTATTACGTATACAGTATTCTGCCTACATATAAACCTGTAGGTCAGAAGAGGGCATCAGGTCACATTACAGGTGGTTGTGAACCACCATGTGGTTGGTGAGAATTGAATTCAGGACCTTCAGAAGAGCAGGCGGTGCTCTTAACCACTGAGCCATCTCTCCAGCCCATCTTTAAGATAGCCAGGTAAGGAAAAATGATTCCCATTTAGTAGAGGATGATCCCCAGGCTTAAAGGAAGGCAAATAACTTGTTCCTAATCTTAGAAGAGGCGTGGGAGTTAAGCTGAAGTTCTGTCAGAGTCCAGAGTCCTTGCTCTTATCATTGCCATTGCCTCTTCTCTGATAGTAAACAACAGACAGGGCTCCAGCCTTCCCTTCTCCTCATGTGGAAGCTGAACCTTGTCACAATACTGTTTCTAATTGTGAACTTTGCCCTGCAATGAGGCTTCTTTTTTTCTTGCCTTTGTTAACTCAAGCTTGAGGAGTGGCCAACAAATGCCTGTTGCTAGTTAATTTCTGAGTGCAAATATACAGAGGGGTACACACCTTACTCCCCCCTGCCCCCTGGAGATAGGGTTTCTCTGTGTAACAGCCCTGGCTGTCTTTGTAGACCCTTGGCCTCAAACTCACAGAGATGCGCCTGCCTCTGCCACACCCGGCACCTTACTTTTTAGGAATGTTTTCAGGAATCTTTCATTATTAGTCATCTGTGTGAATGTGCACACATCACCTCTGCATTGGTTCTATTGTTCCTTCTATAAAGCCTCTGGGACCTAATCAGTTAAAGATGAAATGTGTTGCTTTGTTTGCTTATTTGAGACAGGGTCTCACTGTGTAGTGTTGGTCTTGAACTCATAGAGATCTGCCTTCCTCTACCTCCAGGGTGCTTGGGTTAAAGGTGTGCACCTAAAGATGAGGCTGCACCGAGGTAGTTTGCTTCATCTGTTGGGTTTCTGTTAGAGCCACTGCTTACGTGGTATCCCTAGGATGAGTAGATGAGAAGACAAATGGCCAGAACAGTCGTGATGACTTCAGTAAACTTAGGATTCTCAGGGAAGATTGTAAGACATTTTCTCATGTTTTGAATTTGAGAAATGCACTCAAATTCATTGAATTTCCTGTCTCTTCATCTCAGAGAACTCAAGTTCAGAATTCAGTTTGACATAGGACTGTCTTGTCATCACCTGTAGGCTGCTCTGTTGGTTGTGAACTCTGCATTGTACAATTTAGCAGTTTCTCTCTCACTTTGAGCTGATATTTGTCATGTAGTTCATATAGATTAAGCTCCCTAGCCAGACCTATGAGAATTCTTTACTTGAAATTCAAGGATAACCCCCACCTGGCTTCTTAATTCCACAGATTTAGTGTCCAGCTTGATTCTGGCAGTGCTCCTATCATGAAAGTTACAGTGACATGTGTACACAAGCAGACAGCACCGTGTTCTTTGTCCTTGCAGATACAGCGGAAGGCGTCTCTCAGGAGCTCATTTCTGCTGGCCTGGTCGATGGAAGGGATTTAGTGATAGGTAAGCATATTGCTTTGTGTCCTTAGCCCTGATAGCATCTTGTATACATAGTACCTATAAAACCAGCTTCCAGTGAGCAGGTCTGATGCTTCTTGAATAGTCCAAGCTTCCCTAAAGTTACAGCATCGAGAACAATTTTTTACCAGAGCAAACAGACAGAGGCGTGTCCTACCTCAGACCCTTGGTGGTGTAGATGTCTCTGGGACACTTAAGAGAAATGACAGAAAAAGCCGTAAGTTAGTACATTAGTGGCTCTCCCACTTCTGATGGTTGGCATAACTAATCTTTGTAGAACACAGAAGTGAGGAGAACGGAAATTGAGTCCTAGAAAAAACAGAGTAAAAACGGGCTACAGTTGCCAGTACTAACCACAGAGCCATCGGTTGGATATGCCAACACTTTCCTCTGAAACACTGACTAATGGATACTTTAGGTTTTGTGTGTTTTGTATAGTCTCTGTCTTTTTTCATTGTTTTTTTGGGCGTAGAATCTTGCTTTGCCGCCCAGGCAGGCCTGGGACTTAGCATCCATCTCCTGCCTCCACCTCCACAGTGCTTACAGTTTCACAGGAGCGTGTCTCACACTTGGGTTTTGTATTATGTCATTTGAAAATCATCCTTATTTACAGATAGAACAAACACAGATCACAGGCTGTACTTGGTTGGCTCCTAGTCACAGGCTTTCTGGTCTTTTAACATAAGGCATGCCTTTTACTCAACTGTCTTTTTAGGGTAGTTAATACATTTTAAAGATAGCTTATTTAACAATGATTCAGGATTTATTTATTCTGTCTGAAGATTAGTGATAGCTTTGATTTGAGAAATGATTAGCCTTTTCTTCCATTTTGATTGTACATCGAAGATTCTTATTTTGGTTTTTTGAGACAGGATTTCTCTGTGTAGCCCTGGCTGTTCTGGAATTTGCTTTGTAGACTTGGCTGGCCTCAAACTCATAGAGATCTCCTGCCCCTGACTTTCAAGTGCTGGGATTAAAGGCCAAAATTCTTAACCACCTGTTTAAGATTTTAAAATATCATTGAAAATGTATTTATGTAGCTGCTTATTAATTTTCTTTGTTTGTATGATTACAGTGGCAGCTAATTTGCAGAAAATTGTGGAAGAACCTCAGTCAAATCGATCCGTCACTTTCAAACTGGTACTCAATTTCACCCCTGTACTCCCCTGCAGACCAGCTTTTCTGTTCCCTGAGTGCCGAGACTGTTAGCGTGTGCTGACTGTGTTCGTTTACTCTTCCAAGACCCCAGGCTGAACTCTCAATTTGAGTTGCCTCTCCCACCCAGAAGCCGGCAGTCCAGACCTCTCATTCGAGTTGTTTCTGGAAGAAACACAGTGGCCTTCTATTTATACCCCAGGGACCTTTCACCTACCACCTTCCTTTCTGCCTCCCCTTACCAATTTTTATTGCTACCTGAAATTTTGTGTAAAAATTGCCACGCCTTGTTATTTTGTTTGGTTCTTAGGCATCTGGTGTTGAAGGCTCTGATATCCCTGATGATGGCAAGCTGATAGGATTCGCCCAGCTCAGCATCAGCTAAACTGCAGCCCTGGTGGGTCAGTAAGGAGACGCCGCACATGGACATCTGTTGCCCCTGTTGGCCTGAACTTACAACTGCCAAAGAACCCAGCAGCAAACTTCCTGGCTTGGAGCTGTAGAGTTTTTCTTTATGTTCTTCTTGCCACCATCCCCCGCCTTATCCCTCTCCTTACCTCCCTCTGCCACACCCTTTTTCCCACAAGGAGAGAAAAGTTGGGTCACCAGTGGCCAGCACCCTCTCAGAGATTCCATTAGTAGACATGCTGCCCATGTCCCCTTTCTCCCTCCATCTGAGGAGCAGAAGCAGCGGTGTGCCTCAAGGCCCAGGATGGAAGTCTCTCAGCTCATTCTTGCCTTATACAGCAATGGCCCAAGTGGATAGTAGCAGCTGCATTGGGCATCCTCATCTTGCCTGTTCTCCCATACCTGCCAGGATTTGAGCATCTTGGGATATCTCTTTAACACTGAAGTAGCAATTAAAAGTTGATGGTTCAGCTGGAGCCCAGAGAATTTAATGACTGTTTTTTTTTTTTTTTTTTTTCCTTTGTATGTGATGCGAATTCTAGCAACCTTGTTAGGAAAAAGCACAGCCTCAGATGGAGGCAGCCCAACTCTTGTCTGTCCTGCTCACAGTGTCTCTTGCAAAGTGTTTTGCTGAGCTGTTCTCAGGCACCCCCTTCACTGCTCCCTCCAGAAAGGGTTGCTAGCCTTAACTTCAGCTGGTGCAAAACATCTGACTCTAGTCAGACTTCAGCCATTTGCTCCTTCAGAATGGAACTTTAGATTGTGTGTGCAGAAAACATTAAGCCAAATGGCTTTTAAATCTTATCTTGCCAGAGGTAGTTTTTGAACAGGAAAAAGAACTTGTAAGTCATATTATTGGGAAAGTATTTTCAATTTTTAAAACTTTAAACTGAAGAAAAACTGATCTTTGATCCTCCTGTGAAGACGGATTTGCCTGGCCTCTAGGTCATGAGGAAATGGGTGTACACGGCTGAGATTTTACAGCAATAAAGGAGACTCACTAGGCTAGAGTGTGCCTTCTGTTCCTCCTGCACTGACTCCTTGGAGGGGGTTCTTAATTCGCTGAACCACACGTGCCGTGACCCTAGGTTTTATGAGTAGACAGTGTTAATTTGTTTTTCTACAGAAATTATGTAAATTATTATTTAGGTTTTTAAAAAGAGCACTCAATGCAATATGTGAATAATCAGTGGGGCTGGTTTCTCTTTTTTTTTTTTTTTTTTCCTACTGTTTAATAGCATTTGTGTAATTGCTAAGAAGCCTACCAAGTTACCAAATTTTATATAAGAATGGAATAATCAGTCTGGCTTTAAAGAGATGCACAAAGATGGGCTGTGGGCCCCTAGAAAGGGACTAGTTAGTTGCCTTTTGTAGAATTTTTGGCACCTGCCATTGTTGGTCTAATGAACAAGATTAGGTACCTAGTATGTTCCCACCCTCACCCCAGCCCCTCACAGGTCTGAGGATCAGGCCGCAGTATTGCCCCTGCAGGGTCTCTTGGAACATACCTGAAAGCTTTCCTCACATCTGACTTGGGTCACTGTATGCTTCATTCATTCTGAGCCTGCAGTTTCAGTCATGGACTTTCTTGGCCTGTTCTGAGTGCAAAGGCATGTTGGGAAAGGGATGTTGGAGAGGAAGAGAAGCTGGATTTGAGCGGGAGTTAGGAGGAGAATAGATTAGATAACAGAGTTCAAGGTCCAGGATTGGCAAAAGGAGGAACCTCCTGAGCCAGGAGGGAGAAAATAGATTGATGAGCTAGCTGAAAAAAACATGGCTCTTTCTTCCCATCACTCCACCCTGTTATTAGGGGTAGGTTTTGAGGAAGCAAAGACAGAGAAGGTGGGATTGAGGTATGGAAATGGCCCATGTTTGTTGTCTTTGGCACAAGACTAGGGGCTTGTTGTAGAATCCGTTTTGGTTTCAACAACTTGTCTTGATTCACTTAAGAGCTTAAGAAGGATTGTGTAACTTGAAGGTGGTCCAGTGCCGGGCTGGGAGTGAGGAACTGCCCCTCTCCTGGCCACGTGCTCTAGACCATCAGCTCCTTTGCCCTGCTGTGTGCGACAGGCACAACAGTAAAAGTGGCTGTGGGCTCTTTTTCAGTTCATTGTTTGCGTTTCTGGGAACTAGGAGGTGGGGACTGGTTACTTTTACATGATGTGTGGTGAATTCCTTCTGCTGGCTTCTGCAGTGATGATAAAAAAGAAACTTTCATTGGGAACTGCCACGGTGTGACATGGAGAGGTCCAGGAGCCATCTCCCTCCTTCCCGGGAGCAGTGCACCTCTATCACTAGGTACTCAAGATGCCCTCGTCCCCGGAGGAGGGGCTGACTAGAGCACAAGATAACGTGCCAACATAGCCAAGATAATATGTGAAATGTGTGCTCTTTCTAAATGATTAAAGGAATTGTTTGGGTTATTTGTGGTCTCTCCCCCCCGCCCCCACCTCCATTTCTGTTTTGAATCAAATCCTAGAGCCAGCTGAGACTGATGAGTAATCTGGAGGATAGAGCAATGATTCACCAATTAATGTCACTGCCTCCTTATGACGTATCCTAGATGATGGAAGATGTAAAATGCTACCTTCTCCCTCTTCTCTTGACTTTGTATTTTACTGCATGTTTTCTTCATTTTTAATTAATAAAGAATAAATTGTCCTTAGTGATGTATGAATGCTTCTGTTTTTTAGTAAAGCGGTTGATAAAGTGCTCTGGGGGTAGGCATGAAGTCACTACTTGTAATTTTCACATGAAGAGAGTGAAGCCAAGGTGCATATAAACAGTAAAATGAACATACTGACATTGAAAGTTTAGTAGACCAGCTTAAAATTGTTGTTCTTGCCGGGTGTGGTGGCGCACGCCTTTAATCTCAGCACTCAGGAGGCAGAGGCAGGCAGATCGCTGTGAGTTCAACGCCAACCTGGTCTACAAAGCGAGTCCAGGACAGCCAAGGCTACACAGAGAAACCCTGTCTCAAAAAAAACCAAAACAAAAGCCCACAAACTGTTGTGCTTCAGTTGGGGTAACACATGCCCCAAGTCAAAAGAAGGAAGACTACCCAAAGAAACTGGACACGCCAGGCTATACCATCTCCATTACATCCTGGTTTCCTGTATTGACAATGTAGAGCAGTGCTGTACCTGTGACCCCACCCCCGGCTTAGATGCTGAAACTGTGGTTTCACAAATGATTCTAAGCTCCTTAATGTCTTGTCATCCACTGCTCTTTGGTTAACCTTTCTGATGATACTCTTTCCTGACAGAAGTAGCCAAAACCATGATATGAGTGCTGTAGGCCCCAATATTTCTTTCAGAGCATAGAGCTGTGGAGCCTGAGTTGAGAGGACTGTATAGCTTGAAGCTCATGAAAGCTTACTTTCCAGATCAGCAAAGTAGAGAAGTGAGCTGTGTGTTTCATGCAGAGTAGGGGCCAGGTTCTCAAATGTGCCCATGCTGTGTGCAAGGCAAGAATATGGCAGTCTCTGCTTACCTCTTCCAGAAGATTGAAGTGTCCTAATCTAGGTCCTTAGCCTTTACTTCCTCCTTTGGGTCATCTATCCCATGTTTGTTTTTAAAGTAGACTTCAGTTTTTAGGAAAGTAGAGTGGTTTCACCGCAAAATCAAGTATGATGTGTCCCCTAACCTCGAACAGCCTTTTCTGCCTCCAACATTCCACACTGGAATTACATTTTTGATATTAATAAACTGCATCTGAGGGGGCTGGAGAGATGGCTCAGTGGTTAAGAGCACTGCCTGCTCTTCCAAAGGACCCAGGTTCAATTCCCAGCACCCACATGGCAGCTCACAACTGTCTGTAATTCCAAGATCTGACACGCTCACACCAACACACATAAATTTAAAAATTAAATAAATAAAAAATATTTAAAAAAAAAAATAAATAAACTGCACCTGAAACTACTGCTGCCTGGGCTGCACATGTCTTCCCACAGTGACCCTTGGCTGTGGCTTGTTTTTGTTCTTTTCCTGTCACTAACATGAGGGTTGAGCCCGGGACCTAATGGATGCTGAACAAGCACTCTGACACTGATTCGCATCCCCACGTGATCCATTGGTCTTTCTATAGTTACCATCAGTCAGACAATGTAGTGTGTTCAGATCGGCTTCTTTTAGTAACACCTCAAGTTCTTTCGTGTCTTTCATAATAGCTGGCTTATTTGCTGGCTTGCTTGCTTGTTTAGCACTAAATTCCAGTCTCTGCCACAGCTTGCCACCCACCCACTGAGGAATATCATTCATGTTTCCGAGTTTGGATAGTTAAGAGCAGAACTCCTGAAATCCTTTTGCAGGATTTTGTGTGGACATAGGCTTTCAACTCATTTCACAAATGCCAGTGAGCATAATTTCTCGGCTTTAGGGTAAGAGTGTGTTTAGTTTTTAAAAGTAAATTGCTAACACGTTTAAATAGCTGCTGTTTTACAATCCTGCTGCTCTACAGTCCTGGCCTGTGGTGGTGAGGTCAGTATTTTGAGTGTGGCTGTTCTATTAGGTCTACAGTAGTTCCTTATCTTAATTTGTAGCTTCCTAATATGTTCTGTTGGACATCTTCATGTATGTCAACTTACTTTATGTGTGTTCCAGACACATAGCTATTCAGATCTTACTTGGAAGTAAGGTCAGACTTACAGAAATATTTGCAAATAATACCAAAGATTCACCTATATCAGCCTGTTGGCCTCTCTGAATGTAAATATCTCACATAACTACATACATAACTATATACATCTATCAAAACTAGGATATAAGCCTTGATGGGATCCTATTGACTATTGTACAGACTGAGAAAAGGTCAGGCACTTGAGTATCATGCCTTTTCTGGATTCAGTCCACAAGCCCATATTGTCTTCGGCGATCATACTTCCTTAATCTCTGGCCTGGCTCAACTTGATCTTTGTTCCTTTTGACCATAACACTTTCTAATCAAGTAGTGGGTAGTTACTTTGCAGAATGTCTCTTAGTTTGAGAAGACCATTTTTATGTAAATGGTTGATGGGCTTTTATCTACTTTTAACCAGTTGCTTGTTTTTCACTAAGTTTTAAGAGTTACTTATAGCTGAGCATGTTGTTAAGTGCCTATAACTTTGGGACTTGGGTTGCAGTAAGGCAGAATAACCAAGAGGCCAAGGCTAGCCTGGAGACATGGTGATATCTTGTCTTTTTTTTAAAGATTTTTAAAAAAATAATCTTTTCAAGTGTGTGGCTTAAAATCTCATTCTCTTTACCAGTGTCTTTCCTAGACTAGAAGTATTACGTTTCAATTAAGGCTAACATCAGTTATTTTATAGGTTGTGATAGATGTTTTATTTTGAAAAACATTTGTATGCCCAAAATTATTCCAGTTTAACCCAGTGTCATCTTCTGGAATGTAAGGTTTTATATTTTATATTTAGGTTTACAGTCCAATATAAGCTTTTATATAATAATTCCTTTTTCTTTATATACACACTACCTGGCAGCACTTCTGCTGGTATAGGTGTTACCTGGTTCATGAATGTTTTCTTATTTAAATAAATGCTGCCAAGTTTAATCTGTCTGAAGCTTCAGTTGAAGCTGAGGACAACTTCAATGTTACCTTCCATCCATGCCCTGTCTCTCTCTATAGACAGGCGATTGCTGGCGATTTTCCTGACACTCTAAATAGATACTATATTTATTCCACATAAAACTGGGCTGGTGGTTAGAAAACAATCATTACTTTCCTTTCTGGGTCTTACAGTAATGGGAAAGGAGACTAGGAACTGTGTGTGTATGTGTGTGTGTGTGTGTGTGTGTGTGTGTGTGTGTGTGTGTGTGTGAGAGAGAGAGAGGGAGGGAGGGAGGGAGCATTCACACGTGTACATGGGTGTGCATACACGTGCTTTTATCTACACCACATCGTGTCAGAGGGTGATGTTACACAGTCTGTTTTCTCCTGGGGAGGGGGCAACGAATGGTAAATAAACCTGGAAGTGCTCTCTATGCACCATATTTGGCTTTGCCACTGTCCTGAGCTGGGCCAGATGGGCTGGGGAAGTGACCTCACCTAAGAGCTGCCCTATACTACCTTGTTTTGTATATTCTACTTATGTTCCTCAGCCAGCCCCTTTCTTTTTCCTTTTAGTTTTCCGAGGGCAGGGTTTCTTTGTGTAGCCTGCCTCTGCCTCCTGCGTGCTGGATTAAAGGCGTGTGCCATCACCTCCTGGCTACCTAACTCTTAAAATGGTTTAGAATCCAGAACATGAAAAGCCCTTCTTGTGACTGGATAAGCAGGGGTGTTCACTGCACTGCATACGCATATGCTTGTGTCCATGCGTAGGAGAGATGATAGAGGGGACTTTGTCCTGTATCTTGCTATCACTGAGTGCTTTGGGAGGTTGGAATACACTGGGAGAGCCTGTATTTGTTTTTAATCTAGTACAAGCGCTAACGGTTTCTTCCTTGATTAGAACTGAAAATGCAACACACACACACACACACACACACACACCTTGTAATCACTCAATGTTCTTGATTTGTCTTTGGTAGTAAATAGAAAGGGTGTGGTGTATCCTGACTTGGATGCTGCTGTGTTGAACAGCTAGTATTACATATACTACCAGAAAAAAAAGAAATCAACTTAAACAGCAGAAGAATATTAAGGTCATAGACAGGAATGGGCTCTTGGCATAATTAGTGCAGGGTGTTTTTTTTTCCTTTGAAGAGTTCATACGTGTGTATCTCATATCTACTCTCTACTCCCTCTTTCTCTACAAAGTCTTTCTCAGTTTTCCCTAACACATTTTCCCAACTTCATGTCTTCATTTTGTTTCTGTACATTTTTAAAGTTTTAAAATATGTATTTATGTGTATGAGTGTTTTGCCTGAAAGTGTGTATTATATGCATCATGTGCATGCCTGGGTCCTGTGGAGGTCAGAGGGGACACTGGATAGCCTGAGACTGGAGTACAGATGGTTGTGAGCTGCCATGTAGGGGGTGGGAATCAAATCCATGTCCTCTGAAAGAACAAGAAGCGCTCCTACCCACTGAGCCATCTCTCCACCCCTTACTTAGAAAAAAGCCAGTAACCCACTAAATATAGTGAATAGACTTAGGAGCCCATACATGCTTGGAAATAAGTTCATCCAAAGAAGCATAGTCGGGGCTGGAGAGATGGCTCAGAGGTTAAGGGCACTGACTGCTCCTCCAGAGGTCTTGAGTTCAATTTCCAACAACCATATGATGGCTCACAACCATCTATAATGTGATCTGTATATGCAGGCAGAACACTGTATATATAATAATAAATCTTAAAAAAAAAAAAAAAAAGAAAGAAAGAAATGTGGTCAACCAGTCAGTGGCCACTCCTTCAAAGAAGGCTACCTCTGCTCCCATCAGCATCTCGGCTTAGGGTGAAAGAGTGGAATATGCCAGAGATTCTTTTTCATGGATCTTACATAACAGACATTGATCAGCTTTTTCTCTTCCCTCCTAATGCTCCCAGAACTCTGATAACCACTCTTCTAAACTTACCTCTTGTGAGAGAAAGATTTAACATATGAGATATGATATTTGCCTTTCTATGCTTGTCTGTGTTCAGTTACTATAATGATCTCCAGTTTAAATTATGTTGTCACAAAAGAAGAGTTTCATTTTTTATGGTGAGTAATATTCTGTTGTATATATGTGCCACATTTCCTTTATGGACACTTTGGTTGTTTCCATTTTTTGTTAAGTGTTTTATTATATTTTTACATATGCATTGATATTATTACACATACATACAATGAACTACCTACAGCAAGAAGAACCACAAAACAATAAGGAATTATATAAATGTTACATTCATAGTGTTTTGGCCATTTGTATTTGGCAGCCTTGAAGAAAACATCTTTCCTATCTTGGTGAGTCTATAATTCAGAATGTAAATCAATATCTATCATATCTCATCATTACCAACTTAAAACATCTATCTAGACCAAAAACATCTTAACCCCTAAACTAAACTTAATTGTAAAACTAAGCTATCTGGTCTTCAACCCCATCAGAAACTTGAGAAGGAATAAAATTAATTACCTGAGTACATAGGGAGTGTGTTTCCATTTCTTAAATGCTCTCATTTTTAGCTGGCTTGATCTTACATAGGTCATGTGCAGGTAACTGCAGCTCCTAGGAGCTGATGTGTGCAGCAGCTGTGTCATGTCCAGAGGTCAGCACTCCACAGCACTCCACACTAAACTCCAGCTCGTACAGTCTCTCTGCCCTCTCTTCTGTGATGTCCGAGAGCCTTGTCAGAAGGCAGACAGAGATGTTCCCCCTGGCGAATCACCCACAGTCACATACTCTCAACCATTAGAACAGTTTCTAAGTCCCAAAGTCAACCACTACCCTCCACAACAGGAAGCTCTGGTGACCAAGACTGAGAGCATCTCACATTGTGAATATAAACACGTAAACATCAAGAAGGCGGTTAACAGCATTCACAGGTTCTTCTCTTAGGGCCTAATACTTTAGTAGCCATGCGTTTTTGATCATGTTTATAGTCACAAGCATAAATTCCCTTCTGTGAAACAGGTCTCAGATCCATGTGAGAGCGGCTGGTCAGCCTGGTAACAGCAAGTCTTGCCACAGTTACCCGAATAGGCACATTATGTACGGCACTGTAGCCTGTGGGGTTGAGTGCTTGGCGATGGGAGAGCATTAGAGTTGTTTTAAGATGTTATACTTGGAGGTCACTGATAATGACAGCTTCAGCCTAGAAAATTGTTCTTCCTCATTATGATGCCCGTGTCTGTCACATCCAATAAAACATTCTCAGATGACTGTGGTTTTGTTTCTGTTTTTATTTCTTCCATATTCCTTCTTGTCAGTCTAGGGACGTGAGGTAAGGTATAAGCTGACAGGTGTAGCTGTTCAAAGCTGGGTTAAACATTAATGCAGCTGTCACCACAGCCCAGAGCAGCAAGTGCCCCAAAGCCAGGATACAGACTTGCCTGGTGTTCCTAGACTGCGGAGTGAAAAGAAGACATGTCTCAGTTTGCACAGGTCATGGCTGAAGTGGGCGACTTTGGTCGCTTCCAGGTACAGGTGGCCATCCTGATGGGCATCCCCAATTTCCTGTCTGCGTTCTTCGTGTTTGGTCAGGTCTTCATGGTCCTTGATGAGGCGCACCACTGCTCAGTGTCCTGGGTCAAGAACCACACTTTCAACCTCAGCGCTGCTGAGCAGCTGGCTGTAAGCATACCCAACGACACGGCAGGCAGGCCTGAGTCCTGCCTCATGTTCCGGCCACCTCCTGACAGCGCCAGCCTGGAAGACATCCTCAGTCACCGCTTCAACGAGACACAGGCCTGCGACTCAGGCTGGGACTATCCTGAGAACAGGCCTCGGTCCTTAAAGAATGAGGTAGGAAGCCTGCTGTTTGTCTTTCATAGGTCTGTCATTTGTTTGACCCTGTGCCTTTGGTTGGAACTTGCTGCCCTCTCTCTGTCCCTATGCCTGTTGCTCCATTGCCAGTCATCCTGGTCCCCTGTTAGGTATCACAGGCCAGGCTACCAGCCCTGTGCCCACCCTTGAGCTCGGTGTGCCAGTTGACTGCATGTGTGCCACGGTCATTTTCTGTGTGCTCTGCTGCCCAAGTGTCTCTTCGCTTTTGGATGTTCTCTCGCCTATATCTTCTGGCTTGTCCCTCTGCTTGTTTGCCGAACTGCCTGCCTTTATTCTTCTCCCCACTTGCTGCTCCCACTGTCCACTTCATAAGATCCATGTGATGGCCTCCATTTTGTCCTGACTCGCTCTGTCTCCTCCCACAGTGGATTACTGCTTTTCGTCTTCTTTCTAGGTATGCACCTGCATGCTTGCCTCTGGCTAAGTTGTATGGTGTCAGTCAGAAGTCATTGAGTGTATCATATTCCCTTTGCATTTTAAATATTCTGTCGATTCACTTGTGGTGTCAAGGATTGCCTTGGTACACAGGGTGGAACTATGGGGTTTAAATGATACAGTTGGTCCTGGCTGCTCTACCCAGTCACATACCCTGTTTTCCTCTCAGTTTGACCTGGTGTGTGAACGGAAGACCCTGAAGAGGACCTCCCAGTCAGTGTTCATGGCTGGGCTCCTGGTTGGAGCCCTCATCTTCGGACCCATCTGTGACTGGTATGTGCACTGCTGGTCCATCTTCCTTTTAGGCTCCTGGTGCTGGCTCGGTAACCCAGCTGGAGTCTTCCTAGTGGCCGTCAAGATGAGTCCTCATGCCTACCTTCCAATGAGACTCCCAGGGAAGACGCCACCCGCACAGCTCTCTTGGCTCTGACAGGGAGCCCGGGATAGGCTTGCCTGTGTATCTTTTGATTCTGCCCCGAGGCATCGTCAGTTCACAGCCTATTCTGTTACCTCAGGATTGGCCGCAGACGCTCCCTCCTAGTGCAGCTGTTTTTGTCAGGCATCACAGGCCTGGCCACGGCTTTTGTGCCCAGCTTCGAGCTCTACATGGTTCTGTGCTTCATCTCAGCTTCTGCTGTTGCCGGGTATATGATGAGCACGATGATCCTTGGTGAGTGCCTGAGCCATGGGGCCTTCAGGTGGAGCCCCTGAATAGCCTGTGGGGATAGCTCCAGTCATCTGTACCTAAAGGAGGTCAGAGCAGAGCTTCCTGTGCTGGGAGTGAGGCACAGCACTGACATGATACCATCTGGATGTCAACAGAGAGGGAAGAGATAACCTCAGTCTTTGTTTTCAGTTTCCGAGTGGGTGGGGCCATCCAGGAGAACACAAGCCATGGTCCTGGCCCAGAGCAACTTTGCCCTTGGGCTGATGGTGCTAGCAGGACTGGCCTATGGTGTCCGCAACTGGAGACTCCTTCAGATAATAGGCACCACACCAATATTCCTGCTCGTCTTCTACTTCTGGTGAGGAGACCCCTGCCAGTGACAGGCCACCCTAGCTGGGAGTGCTGTGGCAGGAGCAGGGCACAGAGGAGAGCCTGTGGAGCTTGGGCGGGAAGCTCAATGCGCACTGGAAATCTGGGTGGCTACACAGAGCTCAAGGCCCCAGCATCACAGCCGCGTTGGTTGGTTGACAGGGTTCTGCCAGAATCCCCGAGGTGGCTCCTCTCCCAAGGAAGGACAGAGGAAGCCAAACAACTGGTGCGGAAGGCAGCCTTGGTGAACAGGCGGCCAATTCCTCCAGAACTCCTGAACAAGGTACCCGTGGGTGGGCTCAGGCCCACCCCTGCCTCAGGCCAACCTCCATGCGTGTGTCCTGCCCCTCACTCTGCCCTTCTTCTAGCTGGTCTCTGAGAAGGCAGGCCCCTCGGGGAATGCTTTGGATCTTTTCAAACACCCTCATCTCAGGAAGATCACCCTGATTCTCATTGCTGTCTGGTAAGTCAGGGCCTTGTCCCTCCATGAGGACAGAGCCAGAGGACCACTCGTGTTCTCTGTGTCATTGGAGGGGTGGACAGAGGCTCTGTGACTTTGATGGTCTCTCTCCAGGGGAGCCTGTGTCTTCTGGTGTGTGACTTGATGTACACCCAGTAGTGACGAGGATACTTGGGTACTTTGTAGGTTTGTGGACAGTATGGTGTATTATGGCCTCGGTTTCCAAGTGGGGGACTTTGGCCTGGACATCTACCTGACACAGCTAATATTTGGAGTAGTGGAAGTGCCTGCCCGCCTTTCTAGCATCCTCATAATGGAGAAGCTGGGTCGGAAGTGGAGCCTGTTAGGTGCTCTGATGCTGGCTGGTGTCATGTGCATCATCATTATCTTCATCCCAGGAGGTACCAGGCTGTTTCCAGCCCTCTTTCTCCCTGCTAGGGCTTGACCCATTGCTCCCACTCACCTTCAGGAGTGAGGGCTTGCCCAGCACATGGTTCTGAGGGTGAGTGGGGCATTGGAATGGACAGGGAGGTGTGCAGGCTGGGGTGATGTGTGTCCTCCCTCTGTGGGGCTGACCTGCGTTTCCTTCCAGATCTTCCCACGGTGGTCACTGTGCTGGCCGTGGTGGGGAAGTTTGCCTCGTCTGCTGCCTTCACCATTTCTTACGTGTACACTGCTGAGCTCTTCCCCACCATCATCAGGTGAGAGCCTGACGTGCTTTTGATTTTTGGCCCGGGATCTCCATCACCCAATCCCTCTGCCCCTCTTCTCCTCTGCCACCAGCCCCCAGGCAGCCATTGAGCTGCCTATGGGGCTCAGGCCACTGGAAGTTTAGTGCCACTCACAAAGCTGCCACAGGCTGTTGGAGGACAGATGTGGACATAGGCATGCCCTGGCCTGTCATGGCCAGCATGTGGGATGGATGTAAGTAAGAGCAAAGTATGGCCCAAGAGAAGAGCTCTGAGAAGTGGCCAAGGAGTTCGGGTTTTAGAGGTGACGAGAGAGTAAAAGAGAAGGCTTGTTGGTCCAGGAAGCAGGCCCCCTAGGCAGGCCAAAGGTGTCTGAGACCTGGGTCCTCACATCTCTGGAGTGAGTGCAGCTTCATCAGTGGCCAGAGCCTCACCTGTGCTGCTCTCCCCAGGCAAACAGGCATGGGGCTGGTGAGCATTTTCTCCAGGATCAGTGGCATCCTCACACCACTCCTGATATTGCTGGAGCAGTACCACAGGGCGCTGCCCATGATCATCTTCGGCAGCCTCCCCATCGGAGCAGGCCTACTGTGTGCTCTGCTGCCTGAGACACGGGGCCAGACCCTGAAGGACACCCTCCAGGACCTGGAGCTGGGCTCCCCTGCACGGTGAGCATTGACTGTCCCTCGGGCCAGCTCTCCCTGTCACAGTTACTCCATCATTGCTTACCCATTGGTCACCCAGCAACCTTGTGCCACTTTGGTGCCACAGATAATTGTTTTAGGTCACTTTCCTCATACAGATGACACAGGAAATTATCATTGGATGGCATCCTGGTCAGCTACTGACAGCTTTTTTCCCTTGCAGGTCCTCCAAGGCACTGTCCCCTGAAAAAGAAATTCAGGCTAAAAGCAGTTTTATCGCCAGTGCTAGTGCTCCTCACTGTGAAAATGGTTATTAAGAGCTTGGTCATACACAGCAGCAGATGACATAGAGGACATCAGTAGGTCCTGCTTGTCATTGGACAAGACCAACCCTCCTGCTCCCCTCTCTCTGAGTCATTGCCCAGTACGGTTTTTTTTGAGTTAGGGTCCTGGTGTGTCGTGGGTTTTGCCTCTGCCATTGTTTCTGTGGCCATCTGTGTCATGGTGACTAGGATCCCAGAGGAAGAGTCCATGCATATGTGAGAAAATGCTCTCATAAGCCGGAACATGTTGCAGAGCTAGTAACAGTCTCCTTTTCCTACTTGTTAAACGTCTCACCGGCTTTCACATCGTCACACCTGGGCCCAACGTTCAAAATGCAAACCCCCGAAGAACACTGGGAAACCATTTCTGGGGCATCACAGATTCCTTCAGAAACTTCCCCCTTCTCGCTTGGTCACCTTATCTTTTCAGAGTAGGCGTGAGCAGCGGTGTACCTGTATGCTCTGCATCCAACTGTGGATATTTCATACTGTTCTTTTTTTTTTTTTTTAATCAGGTAGAAACATGCTCTTTAGCTTCGCACAAGTACCATCTGGAATTTGATGCTGTATGTTCCTCTAATCAAAGAGAACCCACAAGAACAGGAAAGTGCATTTCAAGGCTGAAGCCTGAAGTGCTGTGATTATATGTGTGTCCTCCTTCAGCAGTGATTGCTGATTCCTTGGGGAAAAGACTTAAAGGGACCCTTTGTTAACAGTATTGTCCTGAGGGTTTGCCTATCGCTCTTGTTGTTTGCTTGGTTGTATGAGCTGTATTCCCAGTTCTGCCTTGGAATCTTTGCAGACATTCTGTCTTCCACTTTGTAGGGATGTGTATGTCTGGGAAGAAGTATTTTCACTCTGTCATGCTTAATTTTGTTGTCCACCCGAGTGGATTTGAATCACTGTTGAAGATCATCTCTGGGTGGTGTCTATAAAGGTGTCTTCAGAAGTTTCCCTGAGAAGGGAAGACCCTTCCTGAGTGTGGGCAGTACTGTGCCATTGACTAAGGTCCTGGACTATAAAATGAAACCATGAAACAAAGCTGAGTACCAGTGTTCAAAGTGCCTACTTCCTGCCACCACGACCACACTGTAGAACTGCACCAGTGTTCAGTGCTGACTTCCTGCCGCCGCAGCCAAACTGTAGAACTGTACCCTTAACCTGTAAACCAGAATACAAGTTTCTTTCTTTATTTGCTGTCATTGGTCACAGCAATGAGAAAATTGGTATGGAAGGTTGAAGCTGTTTGTGATCTACTTATCATGTTATTCTTAGGTCTTTGGGAAAGGTTTGCAGGAGTGCGTGAGCTTGGCTCTTTGGGCCAGTGCATCCTTAAAACATTGTTTGCAGAGCTTAGCTAGCCATTCTATTGGGAGCTTGTAAGACCAGAATGCCAAGAGAAAAACAGGCTGTCTCATTCAGCTTAAGAGATTTCAGAGGGAAACAAGATCTCTACTGGGCATTGGGCTGGAAGCCTTTGATGTTACATTCTGGAAAAAAAAAATGGCTGCATCCAGGAAATTGAGTGAAGCACTGAGGTGCTTTGTCTTGCTGCAGAAGGTAAACTGCACGCTATTCCGGCCGTGACAGGGTTACTGGGTATGCATTCAGGTCTACAGCGTGAGAGTGCAGAAAAGATAAGAGCCGTGAACCTTGCTGGGAAAGTAGTGTGAGCAACTTGAGCTGCAGATAAAGAAAGTGCAGGCAAAGCACCATAAATAACTGTTAAAGGAACTAGCACCATTACAAAGAAGCCCTGTCTCTTTACTGAGCTAGTAGGAAAGGCGCCCTTAAAGATAAGCCTTAAAGAAAGATTGGCATTGGTGAAAACACAAGTTCATTCAAAGGAAGAGCCTGAACTGAAAATAGTGCTGAAAGTTGCCCCTACTCAGAGACAACTCCATAAAGAAATGTTTCTCCCAAAGGCCACTGCAAACTGCAGCTGTCATCCAAGGGGACCAGGCAACATCTCAAGCTGGCAGCAGGACTTGGCAACATCATATGCAGCGGTGGTTCTAACCTTCCTAAGGCTGCCACCCTTTAGGACAATTCCTCATGTTGTGCATCCCTTGTGAAAGTATTGTCAACCCCCAAAAGGGTTGTGACCCGCATGTGAACCGCTGATCTACATGGTGCTGGCTTTTGTAAGCACGAAAGATACAAGAATGGTTGATCACAGAGGCTTGCAGCAAGGTTCCAGGATGTTGCTGAGGCCAAGAAGCATGTGATGAGGTTATAATCCCTGCAAGGTGGCTTTGGGATCGTTACAGGTCTCTGTGAGGGTGCAGCCCAAGTCGCAGTGGAGACCCCAGATATTGGACAGTATCCACAGAAGAAAGCGGCAGATGCAGAGCAGGCAACCCAAGTGGGTGGGGCTGCCCAAGGCCATGGAGCCCAGTTGGGTGTACTTCCAAGTGTCCTAGCCCTTATTCTGTTATCAGGTAAAGGTCTGCCTTTATCAGCAGTTAATTGAAGGCCATGCCAGACACACAGGCCTGTGTTGTGAGTTATCTTCTCCAAGCATGACATGGCTATTTCTACACTGAAATCGGAGAAACCCAGAGACAGCTTAAATAAAGAAATGTTTCCCAGGGTGAGACCATCACAAGATAGGCCCTAGCAACGTTTGCAAATAAAAAGAGTTGGGGGAGGTCATCAGACCCTGACCTGAGATTACAGCTCCTGCACGCCTCTTCCCTCCACTCTAACTTTATGTCATCTGTTCCTGATGTGTGTGACCTTGGCAGGTGCTAGAGTATACAGAAGGGGGAAAGGTCACACAAGTGGGCACGTTATCACTCATCTAGGATTGGACTTTTCAGTGTGCAAATGCTGAAGGTTATCCACACTTCTGTAAGTAATTCCTTACACATACTTGGTCAATAGACCTGGTAAACTCTTTACTTTATCAAGGCGGGTTTGCGTGGATCATTTTTCTGCTCTAGGCATGGCGATCTGCAGTGTGAATAGATATTTCTTCAAATCTCCCTAGGAAAGTAGTGCCACTGGGTTCTCTTGTCTCTGTCTTGATGAGCACAACAGAAGGGGCTTTATAAGGAATGATATGGCTAGCATGTGGGAGGGTGCTATAGACTAGAGAATTGCCCATACTCTGGGGACATGGTAGTAGTGGACCTCCCTCTCAGCTCTATGGTTGTCATGGTTGAAGCTGGGATAGGGTTCAAATCTCAAGCACAGTATGCAGGAATCCCCCAATCCAGACCACGAACTTACTATATTAGAGTGGACACTTTTACCTAGTATGTTTGAATTAGTTTGGAGAAGAACAGCCTCCAGAGGCTCATTTATTCAGGGAGTAGAACTATTTGAGAAGGATTAAGGAGGTATGGCCTTTTTTGCAGGGGTGGGTGGGGAGGATGTTACTGGGCTTTGGGTTTTCAAAAGTCCTTGCCAGGCCCAGTGTCTGTCTGTCCATCTGCCTGCCTTCCTGCCTTCCTGGAGATCAGAGTGTAAACACTCAGCCCCATCCCTGGCTGTCTGCTACCAGGCTTCCTGTCATGGCGATAATTGACTGATGTTTTGAAACTATAGCTGGGTAGACTCTTAGCCAGTCTCATACAATTTAACCCGAATAATCCTGGCCTGCATCTCACCACGTGGCCCATTCTTTTTTTTTTTTTTTTTTTAAGATATTTATTTATGTATTATGTATACAGTGCTCTGCCTGCTTATACCCCTGCAGGCCAGAAGAGGGCATCAGATCTCTTTACAGATGGTTGTGAGCCACCTTGTGGTTGCTGGGACTTGAACTCAGGACCTCTGGAAGAACAGACAGTGCTCTTAGCCTCTGAGCCATCTCTCCAGCCCATGTGGCCCATTCTTTCCCTCTCTCTCACAGCCCTGGTGAGTCTGTCACACTGGCAAACCTTTCTGCATCTGATTCTTCTCTCAGAGACCCTTTCTCAGCCCACAAATCCTACCTTCCCTTTCTTGCCTAGCTGTTGGCTGCCAGATCTTTATTAAACCAATCAACAAGTGAGGGAGGAAGAGTGTTTATAAAATATGAGGTGATAATCCATAAGGATAACAACACTGCCGAGCGTGGTGGTGCACGCCTTTAATCCCAGCACTTGGGAGGCAGAGCCTGGTGGATCGCTGTGAGTTCAAGGCCAGCCTGGTCTACAAAGTGAGTCCAGGACAGCCAAAGCTACAAAGAAAAAAAAAAAAGAAAAGAAAAAGAAAAAAAGACAACAACACCAAAATCTAACCAGTACTCAGCTCTCTGCTGGTAGAGCAACCAACAATTGAATATACAGGGACAACCTTCAGACAGTACACAAAAAGTCACCCCAACAGACATTAAAAGCAAAAGGGTCTAGAAATCTGACCCCTCAGATTAAGACCACTACTACCCTGCTATATCGTGGGTCTTGAGTTCTCTCAAGTTGAATACTCACAGCAAAATAAAAATATATTCCATAGCTTTTCTATACATCAGTAGGAAACATGAGGAAAAAACAGGAAAATCAAGGAAACACACACACACACAAATAACTTTTATGCACCTCATGCAATTGTCATCTTGGAGGCTTACTGCTGAATTAAGCTCATCCTTTCTAGCTTTTTCTGAACTAGCTGGCAAGTTCAACTCAGCTGTTCTGGCTCGAATGCTACTAGCTGACTGATTCAATCTGGCTTCCCCCAGCTTCTGACTGAATTGCTCTGCTTTGCCTTACACTAACTCTGGCAATCTGTTCTAATCTTCTGGCTCCTCCTTATTCTCTGGCTTCAACTGCCTCTGCTGACCTGCACTGAACCTGCACTGAACTCACAAGCTTAGCCTCACTTCACGCACCGATTACCACTGAATTCCCTTCACTGAACTCAGTGGAACTGCCTGTGCTGAACCGAGCTCTGGTTTACAAAGAAAGTCCACAGCAGCCAAGGTTATACAGAGAAACCCTGTCTTGAAAAACAAACAAAAACCCCCCAAACAAACAAAACTGCTACAATGAAATGTTTAAGGCACTAAAGGAAGAAATTGAAGATGACACTAGAAGATGGAAAAATACCTCATGCACGTGGATCTGCAGGATTAATGTTTTGAAAATGGATATATTGCTGCTGAGATCAATCTACAGTTCTTGTCTAAAATTCATATGGAAGCAGCAAAGACACTGATTAGTGAATGTGGCTAACACAATATTGAGCAGAAAGAGCAAAGCTGGAAGTTTCCTATGTAAAGGACTCAGACAAACTCATGCAGCCATAGCCACGTGATTCTTGACGTCAGTGCCAAAAATGTGCATTAGAGGAAAGAAAGTCTCTTCAGTTGTGCTGAGAAAACTGGCTTAGATATCTGGAACCATAAATTGAAGTTTTATTTCTCACTCTACAAAAGTTAACTGAAAATGGATCAAAGGCCTTGTAAGACCAAAGCCATGGAACTATTAGAGGGTAATGCAGACAAGACTCAGCTATAGGCAAGGAATTTCCAAAAAGGATTACATGAGTACAAGAAATGATTATAAGATTTGACAAATGGGGTTGTTTGGCCTTAAAAAGCTCCTGTGTAATAAAGGGAAAGATCAGCAGAACTAGAAGACAGCCTGCACAATGAGAGAAATCTGTGCTGTGTGCACATTGAACAGTCATTATTCACCATATGTAAAGAACTTAAAAACAAAATAGAACAGAACCGCTGGGAATGGTGGTGCACGTAGGCTCAATTTTCTTAGCAAACATATTTTACTACGAACTTATTAACCAAGAGTACCTCACTTATAACGTGACTAACCTAAACAATAGGAAAAGAAGATTAAAGAATACAATAACAAAACTGTAAGGATATCAGTTCCAAAGAATGATTCTCCTGGCGTAATCAGCAGGATTTCTTCTGCTGAAACCTGGAGCAACCAGAACCTGGAACCTCAGCTGGAGCCCGGAGCCCTGAAGCCTTCCCTCAAGTGGTTCTCTCTAGGAGCATCTCGAAGCGGAGCAATGAACAGCCAAAACTATCCCAAGTCTCCAAAGGCCCCACCTCTTGTTTTTGGCTCAATTTTATACCTCCTCTCAGAATTTGTTCAAGGACGTTTTTCAGCTGGTTAATAACCAATCTCCCCCACATGGTGGTTTGACTTCTAAGGGAATAGACATCACCTGCTCTTTCACAAGTCTTTTCTCGTCCCCCACTTGTGATCTAAACAAAAAAACATGTTTATCTCTCCTTCAGGTACATGCCTTTAGTCCCAGCAACTCAGATCTCTGTGAGTTTGAGGCCAGCCTGGTCTACAGAGTAAGTTCCGGAACAGCTACACAGAGAATCCCTATTTGGAAACACCAACCAACCAACTAACCAAACAGAAAAACCAAACCAAACCAACCAACTAATTTTTTCTGAAAGATCAATGAATGGGCAAATTCATAGACATTTCTCAAAAGAAAAAAATTAATAAATATATATAGAAAATTTTAGTATCTCTAGCCACAAGGAAACTACATTGAGATTATGTTTCACCACAGAACAGCTATGATCATGAAAAGAAGTCACAAAAAATGTTAGTGACCATGTGGGAGAAGGAGCCTTTATACAGGGCTGGCGGGATCACATGATCAGAGTGTGGGGCGCATGGTGGCATGCTGTGAGCAGCAAAGGACCTGCGCATCCTTGCTGACTGCATCCCACCTGGCCACTGCTCTAGGATGAACCTGCTCAGTGTGCATGACTTCCCTTGACCTCTCACGTTCTGGCCATTTAAAATTCTTGGGCTCTCCTTTTCAGCCTTGGCATCAAGACGTTGTTTATTCAACCGCTTCCTGAACAGACTTCAACCCCAAAAGGCATAGTCTGATTCACAGGCTTTCCTCGAGCTCCATGATCCCCCCCCCCATCACTTCTGAGTTCTGTGTAACTGTAAAACCAGCCCCATATAGATGATTGCAAGGTCTGCCACTGGCTGTAGAGATGACTGTGGCTGAAGTGACCTTTCAGGTCTTGAGTATCTGAGCACAACAAAACATGTGTGCATGTGCTGGCATGCATGTGCTAGGATGCAAGTGCAGGGTATCCTGGCACTCACTCTTTTCTCAAAACAAAGCCTCTCAAATGAGGTCATGCATTTCTACCCTTGAGCCTGGAGTGCGAGAGACCAATTCTTCAGCTGATCCCAGGACATCTTATTGCTCCAATGAAAAGAACTTAGATTCTCTTGATGGCACCAATCTCTTCAGTAACTGCACCATTTGAAGTGTGGCCCAACATTAAATGCTTCCCCTTTACTCACCAAAGTTTGTTAAATCTTTATACCTCAGTGTTTATTCCTGATTCTCACAGTAAACCTCCTGAGAGCGGCCAGCAACACCTATTCCGTTGCCAACATGTGTACTGCCATGAGATCTCCTCTACCAGGTTCGTCAGTCCATCATCTTTGAACTCAACATCACAAAGTCACTACAAAACAGATTAAATATAGACAAGGTGGTGCTTGTTTTCTGGAGTGTGACATGATGGATCCTGCTCTGGTTCCTGATGCCCCTTTTCTACCAGGGACCTCCTGAGCACAGCCCTTACTCTGTATTGTTACCAGTGCGCTGGTCTTTGGTACTCTTGCCAGAATCATTCACGAAGCTCTGCTTACAAAAAGACAAACTGGCCAGGCATGATGGCGCATGCCTTTAATCCCAGCACTCAGGAGACAGAGGCAGGAGGATATCTGTGAGTTTGAGGGAGGCCAGCCTGGTCTACAAAGCAAGGCCAGGACAGTCAAGGCTACACAGAGAAACCCTGTCTCAAAAAACAAAACAAACAAACAGACAAACAAACAAAGATGAACCTTCATTCCAAACAGCAAGCATCCTGGTTCTCAATGCCGGCTTTTGCTGCTAGTCAGCTTTCTGTGCTGTGACAATAGACGTGACAGCCGTAATTTAAAGGACAAAAGATTTATTTTGGTTCATAGTTTCTGAGGCTTCTTGGCCACTAGGCTCTGGTTTTTGTGGTCTCATAGTGACGCAGTCAGTATGACGGAAGGGCACGCTGGAGCAAGGCTGCCAACCTCATGGTTTTCTGGAAATAGGATAAAAGGAAGATGGAGGCTGCAATAGCACCTTCAAATGCAAGCCTTCAATTGCCCAGTTTCTCCAGAAAGACCCCACCTCCTCAAGGTTGTGTTTTAGTGTCAAACTATAGCACTTTCTCAGGTGACAGCAGTGATAGGCAGAGCTCAGTAAGGCTGGATTAAACATTAATGCAGCTGTCACCACAGCCCAGAGCAGAAAGTGCCCCAAAGCCAAGTTTCAGACCTACCTGGTGTTCCTAGACTGAGGAGTGAAAAGAAGACATGTCTCAGTTTGCACAGGTCATGGCTGAAGTGGGCGACTTTGGTCGCTTCCAGGTACAGGTGGCCATCCTGATGGGCATCCCCAATTTCCTGTCTGCGTTCTTCGTGTTTGGTCAGGTCTTCATGGTCCTTGATGAGGCGCACCACTGCTCAGTGTCCTGGGTCAAGAACCACACTTTCAACCTCAGCGCTGCTGAGCAGCTGGCTGTAAGCATACCCAACGACACGGCAGGCAGGCCTGAGTCCTGCCTCATGTTCCGGCCACCTCCTGACAGCGCCAGCCTGGAAGACATCCTCAGTCACCGCTTCAACGAGACACAGGCCTGCGACTCAGGCTGGGACTATCCTGAGAACAGGCCTCGGTCCTTAAAGAATGAGGTAGGACAGCCTGCTGTTTGTCTTTCATAGGTCTGTCATTCGTCTGCCCCTGTGTCTTTGATCACCTTCTGTGGCTCTGTCTCTGTCTTTATACTTGCGTATAGCTTTCTGTTGTCTGTCTCCCCCACTTTCTGATCAACCTGTATTTTTCTTTGTCCTCTGTTTGTTGGCCTATCTCGCGTTCTCTCATTTTCTCTGACTGCTTTGCTTGTTGTCTACCAGTGTTTCTGTTTTTTCTTTTTCTTTTCTTTCTTTCTTTTTTTTTTTTTGGTCTGTCCTTTTGTGGACATGGTGGCACTAAGATACCCATAAACTGTTGACAGAGAAGAGAAACTCTTTTACAGAGAAGGAAGAAAAATAAATAAATAAAAAAGAAGGAAGCCTGGCTGCAGGCAATAGATGGTATGTTGGGGGGCCTGGGCTACAGGCAATAGATGGTATGTCAGGGGGGCCTGGGCTGCAGGCAGTAGATGGTATGTCGGGGGGCCTGGGCTGCAGGCAATAGATGGTTTGTCGGGGGGCCTGGGCCATGGAAATCAAACGGGAAGTGTTCAATGATTCATGACGTCTTTCTGTTGTTGTCGTCGTCGTCTATTTGTTGTTTAATGCCTTTGAAAATAACGAACGAATACAAATTGAGGAGAGCTTGGGTGATGGCTCAGTGGGTAAAGTACTTGCTTTGGATCCTTACCACCCATGAGAAGAGTTTATGTTGTCTGCTCAGCCCCACTTGCCTCCACTTCTGTCCGCTTACCTGTATCCACCGCTCCCTTTATCTTTCAGAGTGTCCGGCTGTAAGTTAACCTATTATTTCAAAGACCTCTAAGGCACCTATTCAGCTAGATGCCTAGCATTCTCTTCCTGTTTAATGTCTTCTCCTTCCACATCCATCCCTCTGCCTTCCTACATACTTAACATGGCTTCCTACTTTTCAGTTTCTCTCTAGGTTTTTTTCTATCTGCTTCTAGGATTCTGGAGAATACTTCAGACCCTGTGATTGTGGTGTGGATAACCAAATATTTGCTTCTATTAGCTCTATTCCCTTAGACATTCAAGCAGATAAATCAATTTCTCTTCCAGGTACCTCCAGGTCCTGGGGGCCCTCGGAAAGCACCCTGCTTTCAGGCTATTGCTGTTTCTAGAATAGGAATACTGAGGCGTGGCTGGAGATGACGTAGGCCAGGCAGTGTGGGAAGCAGGTCATGGAGCCAGGCCTGGTCTGCTGGGCCCCCACTGTCTGCCTTACCTTTCTTTGTCAGCAGAGGAGCACATATGGAGAAGCCAGAGACCCGAGGGAGCGGGCTCTTCACGGGGAGCTCTGCGTTCTCGTCATGTGTCTGATTGCAGATCTCGATCACACCGATTAAACATTCACTCCCCTCCTCCCACACATTTGGAAAAAAAACCAACCCATCCATTTTTAGAAGTCTTTGGAGACAATGTTTTAACCGAAGTGAAACATTCACTTTTTTAGATGGGACTATAACCTTTCTAAGTCTGAGGGCATGTCCTGCATGGAAGTCTCCTCACTTTGTCACCCTGACCCTCACCTGGGGGAGCTAGGTGGCTTAAGGGTACTCCTAACCACTGACTCTCCAGCCTGGCCTGGAAGACTCTAGGCCAGTAGTTCTCAGCCTTCCTAACGCTATGACCCTTTTATGTACTTCCTCATGTTGTAGTAACCCTCAACCATAAAATTGTTTACATTTTAATAATTTTGCTACTGTTATCAATTGTAATATAAACATCTGATATGCAGGATATCTGACATGCAACCTCTATGAAAGGGTCACTGGACCCCTAAAGGGGTTGAGACCCACGGTCTGAGAACCACTCCTCTAGGCCTCTCCCTGACTCCCTGGCATCACCTTGTGCTAGGTGCTAACCTTGACTATCCCTCAAAAGTTTGGGGGAACATTTATAGTACCACAGAATTTCTCTGTCCACTTGGCCAAACAGCAGCATCTCTAAGGCCTAGTGAACCTTCCATGTTGTTCTGAGCCTACTCTAAACCTTGCCCACAGTCTATGCTGGACTGCTATGTAGCTTCATCCAGCCTAAATAGTGTGGGCATAGTCAAAGGAGAGTGGTACCCTGTTCTTCATCTTCCAGCATCCCAGTGGTCAGGGAAGATGTGGGTCCCATGTACAGAATACGGGGTGAATGGACTCATGACACCCGACATTTACTTCTACCTTCTTTTTGTTGTCGTTGTTTGATTTTCTTTGGCAGGGGCAGGGTTTCTCTGTGTAGCCTTAGCTGTCCTGGACTCAATTTGTAGTCCAGGCTGGCCTCGAACTCACAGAGATCTGCTTGCCTCTTCCTCCCTGATTGCTTAGATTACAGGTGTGTGCCACCACATCTGGCTGCTTTTACCTTCTTGAAGAGGTAGTAATTGATGCTTGTGGCACCAGAATGTCCCCCAAAATGTTGACAAAGAATATGAAGTCCTTTGCAGAGAAGAACAGAAGAAAGCTTCACTGAAGGCAACAGGTGTGTGTCTGGGAGCCTCAGAGAACACAGGGCCAAGGACACAGAGACTGGACCTCTTTTTGTTTGTCCTTTTAATACTCTTGACAATAATATATGAAGTAACAAATTGACAAGAGAACTGGGTACAGAGGCAGGCGGATCTCTGTGAGTTCGAGGCCAGTCTGGTCTACAAAGTGAGTCCAGGACAGCCAAGGCTACACAGAGAAACCCTGTCTCGAAAAAAAAAAAAAAAAACCAAAAAGATGATGGACTTACTTTCTCAGTGGGGCTCCCTCTTTGCCTGATTTGGGGAATCCCAGAACTTCTAAAATGAGGGCCACATAGCCCTCAGGGAGATTACAAGCCCAACCCTTTCCTGATAAGGAGCCCAGTTCAGCAAGCACCTGGGGATTCCCGGCAATATCCCGCCAATGCTGATAAGACACAGAATGACGCTGAATCTTTTTATAAGTTGGAAACTGCAACAATAAGAAGAGGCTCTGCACAGCTCCTGCCGTGATTTCTACGACACTGGAAAGCCCCGTGCCTGAGGCTTCTCCGTGTGCTAAGCAGACATCCGGGGTTCCCTTGGCTGGTTCCACACTGTTAGAGTTCCTTTCATCTCCCTTCAGGTGACAGGCCTGCTTACCCATCGCCCAAAAGCACACAGTCGTGCCCTATAGACCTCTCAGTTAGCACCATCCCTCAGTATTCCTCTCTCCCCAGTCTGCAGCTGGGTTCTGGAAAGGCCATATCCTCACTGTCAGGTCCCAACTCTATGCTAAACACAGAAGACAAGTAACTGAAAGGTAACATTTGCTGAAATAATGAGCCCAACCAAGTTGGTATGTTTTTGTTTTAAAGTTTTTATTGTATATGTATGGGTGTTTTGTCTGCTTGTGTGCCTGGTACCTGTAGAGGCCAGAAGAGGACATCAGACTCTCTGGACCCAGAGTTACAGGTAGTTTTGAGCTATGGCGTGGGTGCTGGGCTGGGCATGTGAGTGAGTGTGTGTGTGTGTGTGTGTGTGTGTGTGTGTGTGTGTGTGTGTGTGTTGCTCGTGCGCGAGTGGAGGCAGCATATGCGTGGTCAGATAACAGCTTGAAGAAGTCAGGCCTATCATTCTATTATGAGTCTTGGGGATTGAACTCACGGTCTTCAAGTCTGGTAGGAAGCTCCCTGAGCTATCTTGCCAGACCCCATTTGGTGTCTAAAAAAGTTTCAATCCTTTTCTTCATTTATCAGTGAAAGAAGCTAAAGTTAACTTCTCTTTCCAACATCAGTCAGCAGATTTCCGTGAAAGGCAGCCACAGAGAACCTCTTGGGAAAGAGGAGGGTTAGGGTAGGAGCTGTTACTTTAATGAGTCCGTCAAACACTGGATCTGCTCATGGATGGACAGAAAAGGCACAGTCACAATGGAGTGCATCACTAAATGACAGCACTCACCAGGGGCTCCAGGGCATGGATGCTCGTTTATGATAGATGCACTTGCTGGGCCTTTTCATGGGCCTCAGAGTGGTCTCTGTGTGCTCAACACTATCCTGGCAAGGGCCAGCTTTGTGGGACCTCTGATGTGATGGCCTTCTGTGTCTCCCTGACCTGTTTCTCAGCCAGAGATGTCACCCCTAAGAGCAGCCTGGGCCCTCACAAGCAAGAAAACAACTGGACAGTGGCACAAACCATTTCTACTACAATCTTGAATAAGCACAAAGAAATCATTGAAACAACCTGTCTGTAGGTCCTCCGCTGCCACCACAATCCATCACCCTCTTGTCCCAGGGTGTCAAAAAGTGCAAGATCTGCTGGGCACGGTGGCACACACCTTTAATCGCAGCACTTGAGAGACAGAGGCAGGCAGAACTCTGATACACAGAGAAACCTGTCTCGAGCCCCCACTCCTCCAAAGTGCAAGATTTCATGACCCTGCACCAATCCTTGCCCCGTAAAGATGTCAAAAGCAGTCACCACAGGGCCAGCAAACGGCTCAGCAGGAAAGGTGAGGCTGCCGGGCCTGATGACTTGAATTCAATTCCTGTAACACACATGATAGAGAGAACCGATTCCAGTAACTTGTCCTCTGGTGTCCGTATACATGCTATGGAGTGTGCGTGCACATGTGCACACGTGCACAGGCACACACACACACACACACACACACACACAAAATAAATAAATGAGAAGAAAAAAAAAGTAAACAGCCTGTCCTCACAAGGTGACTTGATTATTATAGTGGACATCAGGAGACAGTGGTGCCATTGCTCAAAACAACTTGTTTGATGGTCTGTGTTGTGTCCTGGTCACCTGGAAAAGTGAACCCTTTATTGAAGAGCTGTCTAGATTAGGTCGGACTGTGGATATGTCTCAGAGGCATTTTCTTGATTGCTCATTTATGTGAGAGGGCCCAATCCTCTTTGAAGAAAACCGGTTCTAGGCAGGTTGGCTTCAGCTGTGTAAGAAAGGTAGCCGGGAAGCAAGCCGCCAAAAAGCAGTATTTCTCTGTAGTCTCTGTTTCAGCTCTTGCTTTTAGATGCCTGTCTTGGATGCCCTTGATGACAGACTGTCATCTGTAAACCAAATAAACCATTTCCTCCATAAGTTGTTCGCGGTGACAGAAAAGGCAAACTTGGTACCAGGTGCTGTGCTGGGCCCTAACATGTTGTGTTGGGGATTGTGGAAGATACGGGACCTTTGAGTAGAAAAACAATCGAGTGTTCAGGGCTTAACGGACTCTTCTGTGGGATCTTGGAAAATAAGAATGTGGAAAGAATTATAGATGGTGGATGATGTGTGGCTTGTGAGGTTTCAGGGGGAAAGGAAAACCCTTAGTGTTGGATCATACATTGGCTTAGGAATGTGTAGAGATAAAACCTTTGCTTCACACTAGAACAAAAACGCTGGTCAGCTGGGACTGGAAATTCAGCCATGATTAATAGAGACCATCATTGTTGAGGTGAAATATTTTGGAAAGTATTTCCTCAGAGTCAGCACACAGAAGCTATAGTCTTGTGGTGGGTGTGTGGGGGGCGCGCTGGCTACACCTCAAGCTGGTAGTTGAACTTGGTGCTATGTAAGAGTCTCCCATGTGGTCCTGACTTTGAAGGCATGAGAGATGCAAGACTGAGGAGGGTCACGAGAACCAGTTCAAGCCTGGAACCATGTGGCAGTAATTGGATTTCCTAAGGGGAGTCCAGGAGAAGCCATTAGCGCAGGCCAGCCTCCGTTCCAGTGGAGACCCAGGGATTGAAGGGTCCTGGAAAGAAGCTAACAAACACTTGGCACTGTGGGGGTACATTTGGAGCCCTGGCAGAAAGGCCAAGGAGAAGCCATTGGTGAAGGGACACCCTCAGCTGCAGAGGACATCTCAGAATATTGACAATGTCAGGAGCGTGGGATGGCCACCAAGGATAGCAGTATATATGAGGCAGAGGCAGCCTGAGCTTACACGGTTGGCTGTGCATATTTTGGATGATAGAGCCAGAGAGGTGGGAATTCCCAAGCTACTTGGGGCCCAGAAGCTCATGAATGAGTTTCAGATGTTGGCTATTGGGCTCTTTATACTGTTTGATTTAAGCTTTGCTTTCTTGGATTATTCCTGTTGTTCAGTTTGGGGAGTAAGAAAGTATATAATATTGTGTGTGTGTGTGTGTGTGTGTGTGTGTGTGTGTGTGTGTGTGAATTTTATAAGAGTCTACAGCTGAGAAACCTTAGAGTTTTAAAGAGACATTGGACTTTTAAAACCCTGCAACTTTTGAAGACTGTGGGAGTTTTAAAGTTGCACTGTATTTTATATTACTATATCGATGTAAGATCTTAGGTACAAACAAGACGGGAAAGTTATAGTTTAACAGGTGATGTGTTTATGCACTAAGTTGACAAGGGGTGATGTCCTGGCTAGTTTTACTGTCAACTTGAAATGAGATTCATAGGGAAATAGGGGTCCTCAATTGAGGACTTGCCCAGGTCATTCTGGCCTGTGGATATGTCTGTGGGGGCATTTTTTTCCTAATTGATGTAGGAGGGCCCAGGCCACTGTTGACAATGTCACTTTTAGGCATTGTAGAAGTAGCTGAGCATCTGGGAGCTAGTGAGTAAACAGCATTGCTCCTTTTCTGCTTCAAAGTGCTGCCCTGAGTTCCCCACTCGGCTTCCCTCAACAGTGGACTATAGCCTGTAAGCTGAACTAAGCCCTGTGCTCCCCTGTTTGTCACAGCGACAGAACGCAAACTGGGTCAGTCTGCTTTACTGCACCTGTCTTGTCCAATTTATAGACTTCAGATTTGACATTGACCTCATCTTCTTCGCCATGGTATTGACCACTCAGAGGCCTAGCCTAGTCTAGGTAGGCTAGGCCTTCGGTAGCCTATTTACTTAACCCTCGCTCGTGACCTCTTCCCTCAGACTCTCTGTGTGAGCTCCTGTTTACAGGGTAGGGTTCTGCACAGCAACCCAAGGGCTCTCTGAGCAGACCCTTTCCTGACTATGAGCTGTGGCATCATGGTTGAACGCAAACACAAACCACACTAACTTGAAGAGAGCATGTTTTATCACAGATCCTGTGCCCTTGAAGATGTTTCTCCTTCTCCCTGCACCTTCTCAACACCACCTGGGTACCTGGCCTCAGTGACATGCAAACATGCTGGCCTTCCTGCCCACACGGGCCGATAACTAGCAATGGATGCACTGTTGATGAACCACGGCAGTGTGGTCGGTCCAGGGATGAAAGGCATCTGAATTGGGGGGAGGGGAAGGACAGAAATGAACAGTCTTTCTCAAGGGTCTGGAGGCACGAAATGCCCAGCACAGTGGCAGGGTGCTGACATAAAAGGATCTGGGAAATAGGTAAGAGCCCCTCTTAGAGGTCTTAGGAGCAGTGCCAAGGAGTCCAGGCTTTCTCCTAGCAACCCAAGGGAGCCATTAGAGGGTTAGGGAATTGGGAGGGAGATGTAGTGGGCTGTGCTTTAAGAAATGAGCGTAGAGGAGCCGGGTGGTGGTGGCGCACACCTTTAATCCCAGCACTCGGGAGGCAGAGGCAGGCGGAGTGCTGTGAGTTCGAGGCCAGCCTGGTCTACAAAGTGAGTCCAGGACAGCCAAGGCTACAGAGAGAAACCCTGTCTCGAAAAACCAAAACCAACCAACCAACAAAAAAACAAAAACAAAACCCAAACAAACAAGAAATGAGAGTGGAATTCTCTCGGCCACCACAGCGGATCTAGGGCAGAACTGTTCCTGTTAAAAGCCAAAGAGAGTGATGACGGGCATGCCGAGTTGAAACCCACCACCCGTTGCTGTCTGCCCCATGACCTGCCCCTGAGGCTGAGCGTGCCTGGGCCTCCCTGCATGTCTTAGGCGCTGCTTCTGGAGAGTGCAGGGGGTAAGCTTTCCCCAGGACAGAAGCTGCAAGGGTTCCTAACCAAAGGGTGTGGCAAATGGCGCTGTGGACCAGGGCTGCCAGACTTGGAAGAGTGTGTGTGAACCTCTGTACCCCTCCCCCCTCCTGCCCCCGCCGCCCCCTGGAAGCTTTGTAGCCATAAGCACAGCACACAGTAACCCTGGCTAACCCGGACAGGGAGCGCCCTGTGTAACACCCACTGGTCTACAAGTATCATAGATGGCCCGATCAGATCCGGTCACAGAGTGGCTGACTTTATTCCCATTTTTGGGTGACTGGCTAAGAGGCTTAAGGACCCACAAAGCTATTCAGCTCTGACTGTGGAGCCTGGCGGCAGCAGGCCCATCTGTCTTCTTTCGCAGCAACCTCCAGTTGTGGAGAATGGGGAGGCCCAAGAGTGAGGCTCTCTGTCTGGCCATGCTTCATGCAGAGGCCGTCAGCTCACCCTCCCACACACCCTGCAAGTCCTTCAGAATGAACTATTGTCCTTGAGAAGTGTGTGTGCAGCAGTTCCTGTTATTGGTTAATTTCTTGCTAAGTTATTTAACTGATGCTGACCAACTGGCTAGGTGTATGCATTAGTTCACATACTCATTAACCCATTTCAGTAAACATTGCCCTAGCCTCCGCTTGCTTTAATTTCATGCATACGGCAATAGACACATTCAAAAAAATTTAAAAACAATTTTTTTTCAAGATAGAGTTTCTCTGTGTAGCCTTGGCTTTCCTGGCCTTGCTTTGTAGACCAGGCTGGCCTCGAACTCACAGAGATCCACCTGCCTCTGCCTCCCAAGTGCTGGAATTAAAGATGTGAGCCACCATGCCCTCAATAGACACACCTTACTACTACCATTTAAACCATGTGTTTTCAGCCGGCCAGAGTGCTTTTAGATAATTTGTGATATCAATAATGAAAAGGCCAAGGGCCGCTCATTTCAGCATCTTCAGGCTCAAACGTGGTTAATTTTGATTGCCAATTTGACGGGCTTAAGAAATACCTAGCCGGCACGTCTCGCTTTTTGTCATTGTGATGCAAGCATTATTGTCTACAAAGTTCACTCTTGTGAATCTAATTACAGGGGAAATGATAGCAGGGCATGGTGGTGCACACTTTTATCCCAGCTCCTCCCACTCTTTTCTGGTACACAGTGCCCAGTTGTAACACTGTCCCTCCATGATGGACTATGACTTGGAAATGTAAACCAAATGAACCCTCTTTTGTTTGCTTGCTTGTTTGTTTGTTTGTTTTTTCTTTCGAGACAGAGCTTCTCTGTGTAGCCTTGGCTGTCCTGGACTTGCTTTGTAGACCAGGCTGGCCTCGAACTCACAGGGATCGACCTGCCTCTGCCTCCAGAGTGCTGGGAGTAAAGGCATGCGCCACCACCGCCCGGCCCCTTTTCGGTTTTTAATCATAGCAACAGAGCAATAAGAACAAACAGAAAGAAAAAAATCACTCTCCTTAGACTGAGCCGTACTAACAGGGTGTCTGTGAAGTGACAGCTTTACGGTCCTCCCACGCCGCTGTCCTCTCTTTTGCTTTCTGTAGAGTCGTACATGTTATTTGCTTTTTA